>NC_085967.1:20267566-20572600 GCF_910591565.1 Cydia splendana | reverse complement strand
ATAAACAGAGGTAAGTATATTGAGACAACCCCGCACCTAGCTCCTAGCTATTGCTGTCCGTGGATGTGCGATAACACCCACCTGCTCGTACGCTCGCCGCTAAACCGCTCGCCAAGCCGAACGGTCGGGAACGGAGCGCTGATGCCGATAACAAAGGTGAGAACTTGAGACAATACTGCTCCAAGCCCCTGACCATTGGCGTCGGTCGACAAACTAAATGGCCCCGAGTGGAACTTAACGTTGACAAACAACTGTAAGTACAGGGGAACTCATCAGCCATTGGTAGTCGTGGGGTATCCTGAATGGTCGGAGAATACTACCTGCAACAATTATTTTAGTGTTTCTAAAAGCGGTAGTTTTAGTTTAAAAGACGAACCTCTTGATGGTTAGTATTTTCATTAAAACAATGATACATATTGGCTTATTTACCTACACGAATTTTATTTTCGCTTGACGATGACTTGACACTTTTGTGTAATATTATACATAGACATGGTTAATGATTCTATTGTTGTTTCTATCCTACAATTACTTTAATCTTTATTGTTATGTTGCAGTGATCCTGGCGCCCTTCGGTCTGGAAGGCACAGTTACCGGGCGCGACTGGAGCGACTCTGACGCGCCAACCGCGCGACTATTGGACGCGTGGCGGCAACTCTACCCTTTGGAGCAGGGCTGTGGAGCTGTTGAGGTAAATTGTTATTCTCTTTCTTATGTTTTGTCGTTATTTTGATATTAAAATGTTTGCTCAAACCTTGGGACTTAATAGTTGTAATGATTCTGGTTGGGAAAAATATGCAAAAGGAGTGTTAAAGTTTCTGTTTAGTATTTTGGACGTTGCTGAATTAATTATATTTTCTGTATTTCCATTTAATGTATCGTGTGTAATACTGGCATTAAAATATAACGTTTAATAAAACTATTGAAACGGATTATATCGCGTATATTGAATTCATACTACGTCCCATATAATCCGTTTCAATAGTTTAATTTCACGTATTTAATTCATGAAAGCAAGTAAGAAAACGGACCATGGCAAAGGCCGGTATAACGCTAGGGAGAAGAAGACTTAGGGAGGGTTGCACCAACCACACTTGACAGACTGATCAACATCATTTAGCAGAGACTATGAATATTCCCATACAATAAAATTTTGCGAACACTTTAACGGTGACAGACGGTTTGGTGCAACCGACCCCTAGTCCGATACGATTTCGAATGC
Organism: Cydia splendana; assembly: GCF_910591565.1. Lineage (NCBI taxonomy): Eukaryota > Metazoa > Arthropoda > Insecta > Lepidoptera > Tortricidae > Cydia > Cydia splendana. The sequence goes on along the minus strand of NC_085967.1, from coordinate 20,571,378 downwards.
GTCGGGCGTCGTCTCCAGGTTTCTTGTTGAGTCGATTCAATTTGGCTCGCGTTGATGGCGCCGAGAGGGGCGGTTGTAATGTTTTAATGTTCTATATTGTGTAGCAGGTAACTAATAGTGTACAATGTGTGTTGCAGGTGGTATGCGGCGGCGTGCGCATGCGCTACCCGCTGCCCTACGTGCTGGTGACGGGCATGGAGCCGCCGCCCGCGCCGCCGCGCTCCGCCGCGCCGCTCGCCGCCGCCGCCGCCGCCGCGCTCGCCACGCCCAAGCCGCACCTGGTACATGCATACATACACTACACTACACGATATACATTACTCACCACTACATGAAGCCCACCGTTACAAACCGTACGATGCCACTGGCTAATCCGTGTCCATTGCCGCACTAACTTTATTCACTTATCTCTCACGCCACGAGCTGCTAGCCAGCGAGCAGCATTCAAAGCCGATTAATTGGTTGAGTTCAATGTATAGACGGCTTTAAAATGCTGCCCATCACCCCACACGCTTTACACGTATCATATTCATACATAAACCGCAAAGCGGACCGCAGTATAGATTACGATTAACACCTATATCCTATGTGACCGTGCTCACATGCTAGTAATTGTATCAATATTAATGCACATCATATTAAAATTTAACAATCTTACACAAATCTACCTAGGCCCACAGTAAGCTCAATAAGGCTGGTGTTGTAGGTACTAGACGACGATATATGTAATAGATATATATAGATAATACTTAAATACAGAGAAAACGTCCATAACTCAGGAACAAACACCTGTGATTTGAACAGGGATCCTTACCAGGATTTGAACCAGGGACCTCCTGCTTCGCAGGCAAGATCACTACCAATCACTACAAATAGGCTAGGCGGCCGCTAATTGGGAAGTTACAATGTTGTGTTGTAGGGTAGTTACAATGTAAAATCATCTATTGGAAGTAGGAAACAAATGTTTATTTCTAGTCATTGATACATTTGAGTACACTTCCCATAATATCTAAGAAGTAAAAACAAAAAGGCACAACTGACATTTTATACAGATATTGAAATGTCATCTAATTTACTTCTAACAAAATCTTAGTCGGTTTAAATTATGGAATTAGTAATTAATACTTTTTCTTTACCACCTAATGTTATACCAATTTGAACTTTACTTCCAACAATTTAGAATAACATTTCCCTTAACCCTTGCAGCCGGCGGACGTGTGCTACGCCGAGCCCGGCGACAAAGGCGAAGACTTCGTCGATCCCACCCGAAAAACCCCCTGTACCTGCGCCAAGTAAGTTCCCCTCCTTACATGCTAACAAAAAAAACTGACCCATTGGTAGACTTTATGTCTTTGGGATAAGGTCTACGAATGAGCAGTTAATTCTTGTCAACGATGATAAGCTATTTTAAACTTAGAACTCACTGCTAACTGGAGTAAGGACTAATGGAGCATTCCACAGTTACGTATCGACATTCGCAATCATTTTTTTGACTTTCCAAGCCTAGTACTCTTGGCTTGTCTTTTTGTCGTGTAATTTTAGTATCATATTAAAACCGCTTGTGTTCTTAAAAAACTTTATAACCTACTTTTACTATAATACGTAAGTTGACAAAGAAATTCGGAATTAAAGCAAACGTTACGTAAGCGACTCATACTCATAATTACGCCAATACTTTGGCAGACACAATTAATTTTGTCAAAAAAAAACTAGATGATAAACTTGTCGTTTTCATGGAATGCTCCTATGCTACTTTTACATGTTTGGTTTTCCTTTAATGCAATGTTTGCAGTGAGTTTGATGCAGCGCAGAAACGAATGACGGATATTTATACGTCCTTTGCATTTGCGTGTAAAACTGTTATGTTTAGATATATATGCGCTACAAAACTATACGATGTAAAGCACTGTAAAATTAATAAAAACTTATGTACACATGTATAGGTCAAAGTATTCCAGAAGTGTGTGTGCTAGGCAGCTCAATATCATCCCAAACTATTTTTTGGGATATTTGCAAATTCGAAACAAAATAGGTACAATAAGAAAATGCTGTAATGCTTGTGTGAATCATTCGTCTTACTAAACGTGATACTGATAACGTCGGTTTTGGTAGCGCATATATTCTAATTATTTATTTAATATAATAAATCAGTAGATAGGACCAGTAAATAGCTGTAGCTCTATAAATTTTGTGTGTTATGCATTTTTATACGTTTTGTATTTATATGAAAATGACCACGTATCTATTTATCGTTTTTATTGAAATGCATTTGAATGGAAAGCTCGGTCGTTTACGGTTGATAATAGACCTTAAGTATAATGCAATACGGTTGAAATTGTCCGTGAGCGACGACACGCAATGGAGCTGTTTATACAAGGTGTAGCGTGTAGATATTTAGGTAGATGTTATGTATGTGAATGTTTTATATTATTATAGTCTTTATTGTCATACTTCGGATTTGTAGAGTAGAAAATGTATATTAAATTGAGAAAAGTATGTAATACCTATTCGTAATGTTTGGAATTATTCGGTTTACGTTCTACAAATCCGATTGTATGTTTATTGTAGTAATATTATTGTAGAGGGCCGCTGCTTCGCCTAGATATACGCCGTATCTATTTTTTTGGCTTTAAATACATCTGCTGATTTCAATGATAAAATTTGTTGAAAATGAAAACTTTAGTGTTGAATCAAGTCAACAGTAGGTATTGCAGTTCAAAATTAAAAGTTTTACATAAAAGTTACTGTTCAAGTTTAATACTTGTTAAAAAATAGATGTTGGTACGTTTCAATAATAACATAAAGGAATGGGTTTTTGTACTAGTTATGAGGAAGGAAGCTTTTCGCCGATTGGCTGTAAATACACTACGGGTTTTGAAAAGGAGGCAAAGCAAAGATACGTGGGAAAGTATGCGCACCTGCGCTTATTAGGTATACTGTAACGGGCGGTGGTCACTCGGTCAGCGTTTACATTGGGGTGCCCTTATAGCGGGCAATGGTCCTTCGATGATGAGGTAGGGTAGGGTAGGGTAGGGTAGGGGTGTTGGAGCGCGGTTGCTAGCGTTGTGGTGACGTGCAGGTGGCGGCGCCGCCGCGCGCGGCCCGCGCCCTTCCACCGCCGCGCGCCGCCCGCCCGCGCGCCGCGCCCACGCCACCCGTGAGTACACACACACAGCCGGCACCGGCACCGGCACCGAGCCGACCACACCATGCTCACACACACCACCTCAGGCCGCACTCACGATACACACGAGAGAGAGGACGAGAGAGGCGTTGTCTTGCGACGACGTACCTGACGTGATAGCCTTATTCGGATAATTCTTCAAACTTTCTTCGATCCGGGAACGATCATAGAAACCCATCAAACTCCCCTTCGTGTCGAAATTGGTTAAGATGACCCATCCTCTACGATTTCCCATTTTCATTCAAATGACACTCTTGATATACCTACTCCGAACGATTTCTCTGAGTCTCTCTTTTTGCAGCCGATAACTTGACCCCATGACTAACTGACAAACTAAATTCAATATAACGAATAAAACTAAGTATTTGATGTGTATGCAATCAAATATCTAGTAAACCTCAGTCGCATAGGCAACGCCTCAATTATTACAAGTTCTTAATACAACATATAACTCCTAAGAAGAATACAATAGAAATATTATTTTTAGAGATTATACAATAGAAATATAATTTTTAGAGATTCCACAATAATAATATTTCAGTTTATAAAAAAAGGAATCTAGATAATATTTCCATCGTTACTTATCCTTACTAAAAATGGGTCACCATCGAAAATAATATAATACCTAATATTGCACAAAATCAATACAATCATGGTTCATATGTGAATGTGGACTCACGACAAAAACATTTGAAACAACGCGAAGCTTATGACTGGACACATATTATGCAATACAGCTTTCATAGCATGTTCATATTCAAATTGAAAACCAAACGTGGTAGTAATGTATAAATTATTTTTTGTCGACTATCAAAATGTAACAAAGGAGAATCGATGTAAGTACGACAAAGGAAGTGTTTATACAATATAGGAATCTTGCCAGTAAAATTTCAAATATTTCTTACTGCCACATTTGGTTGTACAGATTATATTTTATTGCATTGTAGAAATATTGCATGATATTCGCTTATGATTGTTATAAATTGCATGTTTTGTGTCTTTATCTCGAACGATTTGATCTGAAACGCACTTTTTTGTTATAGAATAAATATTTCCTTCGATAGGCTGTCAAGGTTTATTACTCATTTATCAAGATCAAGATGTTTTTATAAACCACAGGTAGCCGAAATGTTATATTCGTTTTATAACAAAATATGATAAATAAAAGGTTACATTTTATTTGTAATCAGTTGGAACCTTTTATTTCGTTTAAATATTATCATAAGACACGTAAAACATAAAATATTTATTATAGATACTTTGTACATCATGGAAGATACGTTTGGGACATATTCTCGCGATATGTTACAAACTGTTAACATTCCTCTTCCTATATTAATATGAAGATCTCTGTGCGATACTTTCCAAGGCTAGAGGTGTTGCTTCGTTCCCCTTCACACATTAAAGTTAATATTAAAACATGTGCACAATTATATTGCATAATAACATCTACCTTTCATATCGATGCTAAAACTACACGGGAAGAAATTCATAAAGTTTGTGATTGAAATATCATTTTCAATTTCATTGTGACGTTCATTGCATTTTGTTCATGAAATCATTTTATGTAATTGATTTGGGTCAAAGAGTGAGTGGAAGCGAAATGTAAGAATTTCCGAGCTAAAAGTAGTCTTATGGCTATTATTCTAGTTGAAATAGTTCAAGTTCAGTCTTTTTACTTCTCATTTCTTAGTCGACAGGCGCGGTTCAAAAACGCCTCCTACCGTTTTAGTACGTCAGTAAGTTTTTAAAGAAGCTCTTTATTTGCGATGTAAATTGGAATTGTGTTATTTTTGAAGTCGCAGTTCTTTTATTCAACGCGGTCGACATTTCGCTTCCATTATTTATCCAGCCGGGCGGGCGCGCGGGGTCCACGTTGAAACCCGTCGTATTATCGGGCGCCACGTGTGTCGCGTCGCCTCGCTCGGTCGTTGACCTACGCGTGTGGTGTTGCAGAGGCGGCGGGGCGTGCTCGGGCTCGGCGGCGTCGCCGGGCTCGTGCGGCGGCGGCTCGCCGGCGGCCGCGGGCTCGGCGCCGCCCTCGGCCGGCGCGGCCGCCTCCCCCTCCCCCGCGTCGCACCCGCACCCCCAGCCCCAGCAGACCGCGCTCCCACACCAGGTCAGATAACAAACATTTTGTTCGTAAACACAAAAAAATCTCTAAGAAATGGCCTCATCTCGGCTTAGTGCTGCGGCGATCTTCTAGCACGGTAGGAGCCGTGTGTCATCGTCCCGACACATACGACGCGCAGAGAGCAGAATTTACAAGATACTTACGAGGGTAACACGAAAAGTCTCCGTATGTGTAAACTCGACTCTTAAGGACTTATTTAGACGGCGCGCAAACTCGTGTACGATTTTAGTTACACTGCGGACCATTGAAATAACATCAATTGAGCCGACCAATCAAATCACGCAATGTAATGAAACTCGCATGTCAGTTCTCGCACCGTCTAAGTGAGCCCTAATGCTGACTGCCTGGCATATATTCTTTAATCAACATAAGGCGGTTGACGCCAGCGTCGAGCACGCACGAGTCTGAGCGTCAGTTTCCTAACCGAAGCGTGAGAAATTGACCTTCCCCTTTGCGTTTCTGTAACCGGTGTGTTGGTCTTGCAGAGCGCGCTGCCGCCGACGACGCTGCACACGCCGGCGCCCACGCCGGAGACGCACGCGCCGCCCACCCCCGCGCCGCCCTCCGCGCCGCCGCCCACCAAGCTCTACCCCCAGGTAACCTTCACACAAAGAGGTATTAAATCCTCGAGTTAAAGCGTAAACAATTCCAAATACTTCTCAAATCAAGGATTAAGGTAAGTTTTCTGCCGGCGCGGTATCGTGTCCGCGGGGCTCGAGGGATTAACTATGACATATAATATAATCGAAAAAAAATCCTGCCCTAATTTTTCAGCTGACCTAGATAGGACCAACTTTGGCAATTGAGGTTACTGAGTAATCATAGTTAGTCGTATAACTAATCCGTGTATATATCTGTTCATTTCGAAGCCCTAATTTGTAAACATTTTATATCTAATAATTTGCTTAAAAAAACCATACCCTTGAGAAACTTGCAATTACAAGTTACCCAATTGTATCCCCAGGGCGACTCCCCGCGCGACGCGTCGCAAGCCACCAACCCGTCGCCGGTGCCGCCGGAGCTGCTGAAGCGGCCCGTGCTGCCGCGGGGGGAGACTCGCGTCGACCCGCTCGAGGACGAGCACTCGCTGCACATGCTCTACGACTACACCACCGTGCACGCCTGGTGAGTACACAACCTTTGAACGACACGCCTGTTGCGTGCGGCGCGTCAACTTTGTTGGAATCTTGGAGAATATAACCAAAACCAAACGGAGACGCCTTGTCTGTAATTTTCCGTACAAAACAGTCTGCCGATTTTTGCGGGGGAGGGGCACGTCAAATGTATACGTAACGTAAAAATAGCCATGTCAGATAAACGTCAGTCCATACAATGTGTATGACCATTGGCCGCCTATTTTCGACAGGGGGAACGCCTGTTAATGGCTACTCCGTTAGGTTATATCCTCTAACGTCGGAATGGACTAAGATTTGACATTGGGCTCAAGCCGCGCGCGTCAGTTGACATCTTTGGCGGTCGAAGGGATAACGTCACAGTAGGGCCGACTGCAACGGAAAAATGCTCCCGATACTACATTTTTAAGAAAATTGATGATTCCGGGACGACGACCAAGCTACGTAAAGCTGAACATACATAGTCTGTGTTTACACCACCATGCTTGGTGAGTCCGAAGAACCCTTCCTCTCCCTCTCAGGTCTTTAGAGCTGAAAGGTGTTGGGTGAGAACTGAGCGCGATTTAATGATCCATTAATATTGGTGACCGTCTCAAATTGAGGATTTACCTCTCTGAACCTATTTTGATTTCAAAACAATAGAGTTTACTCAATCAAATATGAATTTGCAGGTGACTATGTTATAAGAATTTGTCATACAGCAACAACAACATACATGACAATAGCTCACCCAGCGAGAAATACCGACGGATACAATTCCATACAAGAAAAATTACTTATATGGAATTGTACTAAAAAAAACGCAATTTTCAGCACAAAAGGTGTTACTGACATAAGATTCGATAATTTACTTCAATGTTAAACTTAAGGCTAAGAAAAACATTCATAAATTCAAGAACATTTTCTTAATCGTGTCATTACACCAGCACCAACTTTCATTAACACTTTGAATTTTTGCAAACTAATTTATGTGTCTGAGATTTTTCCATGTTCTACGCTAACCTATGGCTGGCAGGTAAACTGTAGCATTTCTTGACACTTGAATTATTTTCTGAAAATTTATCGTTTCATTTAAAGCTTTATCCTATTTGATTTAGAGTTTATTTTTGCGAGAATCCACCACGGTCGCGTCAGGAGTCGAGACAACTTGACGTGAATCTAGGGCTCGCAACATTATGATACCAGTGTGCGCATCAACTTTCCATTCAGTTTAAGTTTGTTGTGTTCTTCATTTGGTTACAAGAATATCAACCCTTAGTCACTTCATTTGACTGAAACCATCAAATTATTTCTTGCATGCAGTAAACTTTAAAATCCTTTTGATTTAGTGGTATCTAACGTCTTTTAAAAAACCTTTGTGGCCGCATACATAATGACTCTAGTTTATAATGTTTACTCCTGTTGTGTCATTCTTGAGAACGTTTTCAGTTTCGTAATGTTTCTTGGACAGGCACGTTTCCCGTACTTCACGGAGAATATTCTTGTCGAACGGTACAAGTCTACTACAGGAAATGTTTATACATGTACTAATTTTGACCACTCGAGGACATTTCCTATTCGCTCCGTGCTCCGTGCATGACTGTGACGACGCCCGCCCTAGTGGGTTTGGGATATACTGTTTAAATTTGACAGTTGGCAGCTGCTAAATAGTAGGAAGATGTCGTCTCACGAAAGGACATATTTTCACCACGTCTTTCCTTGGCGGCGTCGCTTGCATATTTCCCACCACCAACTTCGCACATAGCCAATAATAAATGGAGAAAATTCTTGGGGGCACAACTTTACATCAGGCTATGTATATCGTTTGACTCTCCGTTAAATATGTTGTATGTTTCTCCAGGCTGGAACACCCAGTGAAGCGTTTCAAGAGCGACGAGAACACGTTCCGAGAGGAGCTGGCCCTCGGCAGCACGGGCGGCGACCTGTACGCCGGCCACGACCACACGCGCATGGCCGTCATGCCCGACCACGCGGACGTCAAGCACGACCATGTGAGTTACTGTAAAGAACACGTACCGAGAGGAGCTGGCCCTCGGCAGCACGGGCGGCGACCTGTACGCCGGCCACGACCACACGCGCATGGCTGTCATGCCCGACCATGCGGACGTCAAGCACGACCATGTGAGTTACTGTAGAGAACACGTTCCGAGAGGAGCTGGCCCTCGGCAGCACGGGCGGCGACCTGTACGCCGGCCACGACCACACGCGCATGGCCGTCATGCCCGACCACGCGGACGTCAAGCACGACCATGTGAGTTACTGTAGAGAACACGTTCCGAGAGGAGCTGGCCCTCGGCAACACGGGCGGCGACCTTTACGCCGGCCACGACCACACGCGCATGGCCGTCATGCCCGACCACGCGGACGTCAAGCACGACCATGTGAGTTACTGTAAAGAACATGTTCCGAGAGGAGCTGGCCCTCGGCAGCACGGACGGCGACCTGTACGCCGGCCACGACCACACGCGCATGGCCGTCATGCCCGACCACGCGGACGTCAATCACGACCATGTGAGTTACTGTAAAGAACACGTTCCGAGAGGAGCTGGCCCTCGGCAGCACGGGCGGCGACCTGTACGCCGGCCACGACCACACGCGCATGGCCGTCATGCCCGACCACGCGGACGTCAAGCACGACCATGTAAGACCATCTTAACTACAGCTCTAACGCCTGTGGCCGTGGTTACGTGTGACTACAGTGTGTTTGGAGGTTTTTCTATGAATGGTTCATATTCTAAAAAAAACAACTAGTTTCTGTAAGCTACTTTCTGCCATATAGTCGACGCTTAACGAAATCACAAAGTGTTAAGTCTATATGGAGATTGGATCGATTTGCTGTGTGGTTCGATATCTTAGAATATTTAGTAACTGGCTCAGCCGATAGGATGAAAACAAATGCTTTTGTTGAATTTACCTCGTTAGTTCGTATGACTTCGGACTGTGTTAAATAAAGACTAATATTTAAAATAGACTACTGGCTAAATCGGTTTCGCGTTCAAATGCGCTCCGTCAAAAGAAAAATTTGGCAAATGAAACGAGACCAATCGGGTACCGTATAGGGAATGCAAATCGGTTATTTTTTGTATGGAAATAACCGCGGTTTCGGTTAATAACCGATAATTTCCATACAAAAAATAACCGAAAATAACCGATTTGCATTCCCTAGTACCGTAGCGTTTAGAATCCTTACCGTAAAAAACTTCCAAATACTAATAAAACCTAATTAAACTTCAGGATGACGCAGCGTACAAGAACCTCTACACGTCTGACGGCCTCTGCCCCACGCTGAAGGACCTCGACCAGATCTTCGAGAACTCGGACGACGCGGCCAGCGGGGATGAGACGGTAAGACTTGTGAGTTACCCACCCTTATTTATTACTCCTTAAGGTTGAGGTTCGCGCGACGTTTACACCAATTAGACTTATACAATCCCTCGCGTAGAGACGCTGCTTAAATCATCTGTCAAGATGTTAAAGGCTTGAGACCAATTAGTTAGAATTAGAGGCAATTCTATGCAGTGTTGATATTATGAAAGTGTAAATGTGGCGTGGTCCTTACGGCTTATGTTGTTTTGTCTATAATCCTTTTAAATTAAGTAATATGTTTACTAAAGTTAGTATGAATTGAAATTAAAACATTTACGTACGAACAATGTACTAAAACGTGGACGTTAAACACAAATAGTTTCGTATATAGCCGTCTGTTCCTATCTCTATCGCACGCGCGTAGTTAAATTGCTTTACCGCCCATGTGCCGGCGCACGCCTGTGCGAGCGGGAAACGAATATAATTATGCGCATGCGATAGAGATAGGAAATAGCGGGTCAATGTACAAAATTCTTCGTAAACTTACCTAATTATATTCACTTTAAGTGGAGATTTAACTAAATAATTCAGGATCATCTTTTCGGTAATATTCGGACAGTACTCATGGAAGTATCCCTAGGGCGATTGCTTTTTTTTTTAACATGAATGCTGTGCAACCAGACAAACGAACAATAATTTCCAATATTATGACATCACTTGATGAATTTTATTTTTCCTATACACGCGCTCAAGGGATAACTCCGTACCTCTACAAAATTTCGCAATATTTACAATAAAAAGTATCATACATCATAACATAACAGTGTACATTGTTTTTCATGACACATGCAGTGTCAAAAATCAAGGAAGCGACATGAGAAGCAACAACACAAGGTTTCCACAACGTCTAACACGCGAGCAAGCTCTGAAGAAGTTGGCAGGCTTACAACGAGAACAATCAAAAATAGAGTTCAGGAATGTTGAACTTCTATCCATTATAACAACATAATTATAGTGGAGAAAAATGAATGAAAACTCCTGCGTCTTCTGAGTTCGCTCGCGTCATATGCTCTTACTAATTAAGCCTATTCATCACAGCTTCAAGTACAAACGCCCCCGGACTCGAACAAGTCGTTCGAAGAGACCCGCGGCCGAATGGTGCGGGCCGAAGAGCTGAGCAAGATGTTCCCCACCCCACCCTCGTTGGAGCCGCACGCTGCCCCGTCGCCTGGGTTCACCCTGGAGTTGGAGCCGTTGAGGCATGCGCATTCACACGCGCATCCGCACCTCACGCCTCACGCCACGCCCCCTCATGAGCCTATTGAGGTGAGTTACTGTTCTACTGTCATGTGTTTCCCAATCCTCATTGGAAGCGCACGTCACGCCATTTATTACGACTGGCGACTATCTCTGTGATCCTTAGGGTTAGCAGTAAATATTGGGTGCTATTGCTATCATCGGTAAGAACCCTTATTTAGCTTAAAGCAGCGGTCGGTACTATGTGGCCCTTGGCTGCTGAAAGGTTGCCGACCGCTGGCTTAAGGTATTGGTATTTTCGGCAAAATAAATATAAACGATGGCTAGGATAGAACTGTAGTTGAATTTAGACTATTTTCTATCATTGTAGCGTTATACTCGTATCCTAACTAATATAAACTTTTATTTTGTCTTTCATATGTTTTAAAGCATATTTTATCTCGGCAGGATTGGTCGTATGTGTTCAAACCGCCCACCGTTTACAAGTGCGTCGGGTCATCCAAATACGCGCCACTGTTATCTCTACCGTCCTCGTCGCTCCCGCCCGTCACGCTACCTCCGCATGCTGTTTACCGGCCACGGTGGCAGCAAAGTGAGGAGGAGCCACAGCCACAGACAGGTAACAGCGGCCTTTTATTAAACAATTAGGAAAAGGTGTAGTCTGTCTCACGCTCGAGATACTATTGCGGCACACTCGTGCTAAGGAATGTATATAAGTATGCAGCCTTATCGTCCATGTTGTGTTGATTTGTAGCATTTAGGGTCGGTTGCACCAAACTGTTCGTATCGTTAAAGAGTTCGCTAATTTTTTATGTATGGAAAGTTTCATAGTAAAGCGCCGGGGGGCGCCGGCTGACGTTGATCAGTCTGTCAAATGTGGTTGGTGCAACTGGCCCTTAGTTTTTGTTTGAGTATACATATGTGTTATGTATTTGTACAGGAACGAAGCGACCCTTGTCCCCCCTGGCGTCGCCGGCCAAGCCGCCCGCCACGCCGCCGGCCGGCGCGGCGCCGCCCGCCTCGCCCGCGCCGCGCGCCGCCTCCCCCTCCCCCGCCTCCCCCGCCACGCCGCGCGCCGCCTGCCGCGCCTGCCCGCTGCTGCTCAACGTGCTGCTCGCCGACACCGTGCTCAACGTGTTCCGCGACCACAACTTCGACAGCTGCACGCTCTGCGTCTGCAACGCGGGGCCCAAGGTATACTCTACACTATACCCACCCCCACCCACCCGCGCCGCCTGCAAGGCGTGCCCAACGCTCAACCTCCTCCATAAGCGAGTCGATCGGTTTTTCCAGGGGTCGGCAATCTTTTTAAAAATAATGGATAGTTCTGGCTACATTAAAATCAACAATTTCAAAAGTATCGCAGAGCCATGATTTTATGTGAATTTATGTGATTATAAAATAATTAAATCGTACCCTAGGTGAAAACGTCGACGACGTACAAATTTTAAATTTCTCACCTGTTTCTACTGATAAAGTTGACTTTCTAGGGTTTAAACTAGTTACTGGCGCAGTGGGTAGGATCACACCTACCCACAAATGAAACTTAAAAAAAAAATGTTTTTATACTTTGTAGTTACCTGTTGGTTTCTTCTCAGGTTGTCGGCAACATCCGAGGAGCGGACGCATCCACGTACCTGCCAGAGACCGCGGAGGCGGCCGACGAGGACCCCGGGCGCTGCACGTGCGGGTTCAGCGCCGTCGTCAACCGGCGGCTCGCGCACAAGGCCGGCCTCTTCTACGAGGTGAGTAACTCTTTTACACTGGTTGGATTTTACTTTCGTAACGACTGTCGACGTTGTACATTCATACATGTGTGAAGATTAATAACCCCTAGCGAAAATCATTTAGATTGCAATATTTACGAAAACACATATTTTTTAACAAACTGCAGTAATTTTAAAATTATTTGTTCATTATACATAGTATGAAAATCAGCGGGATTGCCTCTTACTTTTTAATTATATACTTTTTCGTTATAAAAGCCGCAACAGACTACCATACCGCACCGCGACCTTGGTGCGCCGCACTACGTAATAACATAATAAAAGTATTTTAAATATTAGATAACAATTTAATTAATAATATAAGACATTTTTATCTTGTATTTTATTTTATTTTCATGAATATAGTGCTAAATAACTTTAAAAACCAATTTAATATCGTACAAACGTTTAACTGTGGCTGTATAAGATTCTGCCTTTGCTCATTTACGCAAGTGTAAGGTTTAAAAAAATATTTATGGTGTATTCCTTTTGGTTCCCGCCTTATGAAATCGAGTAAATAGAATTCAACGAAAGAAATCAAGAATACTTTTGTTTTTAACAATTTACTAACATCATTTTTTATAAAAAAAGGATCAACGTGGGATTAGTAAAATTAAACAAATACCAATTGTTCCAGGTGAGGAAATAAATACACTATTTTTCCATTTTGTTTCCACCCAGTTGTTCGTGGGACGGGGACGCAGAGGAGTACACCACTTTTCTGCACTAGAGCATAAACGTATCACTTTCTGCGCACCTTTTAGAACAACAACGACCCACTTTCAGAGCATGAGATATGAAAAATACATATGTATAATGTTTAGGGAGCGTTTTAAAATAGCACCGACAGCCGAGCGTTAACAAACGTCAGTATTGACTGCGGATCAGAAGATTGCAGGTTCGAATCCTGGCAGGGTCGCCATGTGAGGTGTGGCGTCAATTGAAACAACTTGTTGGTTGTAAGTATAGTTTAATTATGAAATATGAGCCTTAACCTACGGAATATATAGAGATCAAGTGTGAAGGTGCGTCGTGTAATAACATACGTAACGCACACTACAACGCAGACGCGGCCGTGAGCCTCGCTGAGCGGTCTGCGCCAATCGCTGCTCGAGCGCCTTTGCCTTCAATGAGCGTAGTATAACGTAGTTTTCTTCTTCTTCTTCGGTCCCTCATTGCTGAGGATCGCGACCATGTATGCTACGTCTCCACAGTGTGCGATCATAAGCCATATGGGTCACGCACTGCATGTTGCCGCCAACCACCCTCTTCACAACATCAGACCATCTCGTGGGTGCTTTTCCTCGCGCTCGCTTGCCCTCTATTTGGCCCAAGATAATCTGCCTTTCTAGGTCGTGCTTTTTAGACCGCATGATATGACCAAAGAAGCTGAGTGCGCGTTCTTGACATTTTGTAGAGAGCCGTGTGGTGATCTTCAGCTCCTCTAGGATAGACTTATTAGTTCTCATAGCCGTCCAGGGTATGCGTAGGAGCCTTCGCCAACACCACATCTCAAAAGCGTCGATTTTTGCCATGTCGCGACTTTTCAAGCTCCATGTCTCGGCACCGTAAACGAAGATCGAGAATACCAGAGATCGGGTCAAGCGCACCTTGGTTAAACGACGGATACTTCTGTTCCTCCATATCTTGTCGAGGTTCGCCATTGCACTTTTTGCCATGCCAGATCTACCGCGTATTTCGCCAGTGCAGCCACCGTCACAGGTTATCTTATCAGCGACCCGAGATACACAAACTCACTCATTTTTTCATATTTACTGAGTGCATCGGTGATGGGAAGTAGATTGGTTCGGTCTACCACCATTACTTTCGTTTTGAAATGGTTAATCTTAAGACCAAGCCTAGTACTCTCAACCTCAATTTTCTTCAGAAGAGTTGCCATCTCCTCTTCACTCGATGCCACTATCGTCGTATCGTGTGCGTATCTCAGATTGCTGACCCTGTGTCCACCCACTACGATACCGCCTTTCCAGCCGCCCAATGACTTCCTTAAAATATGTTCGCCGTACAAATTAAAAAGTTTCAACGACAGAATGCAGCCTTGACGAACGCCTCGTTCTGTATGGAAATTATTTGACTTTTCACTTTCCAGTTTCACGAAGCTCGAACCATCGAGAACCAACGTAGTTTTAGAAGTAACGAAAACACTGATAATCGATGCTTGTGTTGCGCGCTTCTGCTTTCAGTGAGCGTTTTAATACCGAAGTAAGAATTCCTCGCGCCTCTTCTACTAATCTTTCGGCGTCGATATACTGACACTAAAGGGGTCCACAGATTACCAGTTCGCCGGACGATATCAGCCTGTCAGTTAATCGCAAAAGGTAACAGTGGCGAATAACTGACAGGCTGATAGCGTCCGGCGAACTGGTAATCTGTGGGCCCCTTAAAAACCAGTCTAAAACGTTCACAAAATTATAGTGTGTTCGTTTTCTGCTTACGTGCTTCGTGCTTACGATCCGATTTTTCGGTTGCATTATACGATATTTCGGTAGGTTGTTTTTGTTATACGATAGCGTTATTTACGTAATATTTACATTCGCAGGACGAGATGGAGATCACGGGCATAGCGGAAATCCCGGCGCGGAGCAGTACGCGGAGTCTAGGGGCCGTGGCGGGCGCCGTACTCGGCATGTGCGCGGCTCTGGGCGGCGGCAGCGCGTCCGCGCTCACGAGAGCGGCCAGGCACGCGGCCAGGGAGCGCCACGACCAGAACGACATCAACCTGCTCGAGTGAGTACACATATGTTCTTTGCCGAGAATATTTTGAATCAAATTTGTCCCGTGACGGGTTATCATTATTTAAAATAGGAAGTGCAGTCAAGATTATGGCCGTTCATAGACGGGTTCACACTGGTCTACCTCTCCCAAGGTACACACATGCGGACACAATGCCTCGGGTGAGGCACGATTTCACAGGCCGGACTGGTTCACGCGGCAAATTCCTCGCGAGGCAACTCTTTCTGTGTGGTCCGCCTCGTATGGAAATGAAAACTGAAGACCGTTTGACAGTATGTTTGCATTGCAGATACTCTGACGGCGGCGCGGCGTGCGCGCGCGCGCTGCGGGCGGCGGGGGCGGGGGCGGCGGCGGGGGGCGGCGTGCACCGCTGGCCGTTCATCGGCGCGCGCGCTCCCAGGTGCTCCCGAGACGTCATCAGGTACTACATATTACTATGCTCTTGTCAAACCATATTTGTCTAGAAAAAGGCACGAAATTCTTCATTTTCTTTAGGCGAACGATCCTTCCCGCCTAGTTTTTTTTTAATTTACTTTCTTTTTCTGCTGACGAAAATGGCTTTTAAGAGATTAAAATTTATTTTAAAAACTGAACTACATATAATTTAGTTGTGGTCTCAAACCTCAAGTTAACCACATCCATAGGTCACTATCAAAAAGCGGGTGGGATGCTTGTTAAAAATAAATCGTACATCCAAAATTAACAAAACAACCGTTTTATGACAATGTCCATGAATAGTTAAAACCTCTTAATTATTTTTTTCTACTCGCGTACTTTTATTTGTCATTTAAAGGGTCGTGCACACACCTTTAAAACCCTACCTTATAGTTGTCAAGACAAGTCTTTAGTCTATTCCCCAAAAAAGAATTTGTGCATACACGCAGTATCTTTTTGGCGATTTTACGATACTTCGTGTAATGACCACTTAAAAAATATTGAATGAAATACAGTGTTGCCAACCTTATTTTAAATCTCATCTCTGACAAATAAGTGAACCATAGACATTTTATTTTTAATTTCATTCATTCATTCTTTTCCCGCCCGTACCCTCCATTTTTGCTACTTCTTGATATTTGTTGAATTTACAATTTTATTTCAAAGTAAGTGCTTGGTCGTAGAAAAAGTCTCGTACTCGTGGCGTCTTTATTAACAATTTTCGGCTTCGGCTCAAATTGTTACTCACGCCACTCGCCTTTTTTGACCTCTCTTAAACAACGGTTGCATAAAATACTATTAATGCATCGTCAAGGCATAAAACGTTTCGCTTCGCGAGGAAATTGCCTCGCAGGGCAACTCTTTCTATATAGACCTATAGAATAATGTGCATTTATAATATCACTTCACAAAACACATGTCTCATTCCGTATCCCATTTCAGATTGATGCGCCGCCTCCGCCCCCTCCTCCAAGACGCGATCCAGAAGCGCTGCTGCGGCGCCCGCATGTGGGACGGCGTGGCCGGCCCCCTCACCTGGAGACAGTTCCACCGCCTCGCCGGCCGCTCCAACGAGGACCTCTGCGAACCCCAACCCGTCCCTCCCCTCCTCGTCGGACACGATCGCGACTGGATATCGCTATCGCCGTACGCCTTGAGGCATTGGGAGCGCTTATCCCTCGAACCTTACTCGTATTCCCGGGACGTCGCCTACGTAGTCCTAGCGGCTGACGGCGAAGTCTTAACCGACCCTATTAAAACGTTCTTCAGAGAGCTATCGACGGCTTACGAATCGTGCCGCTTAGGACGACATCAACCTATCAATCGAATAGCGCGCGACGGCTTAATAAGAACGTCACCGAGCGACCGCGACCAAACAGCAGAGGAATGGACGGGAGAATTACCAACGGGCCGACTTGGAGAATACATCAAATCCTACGCAGAAACGTTACGAACGAGCATAGTACCTCAACTAGCGAGTCTTAGCATTGATAGGTCGTTGTTAGAAACGGAGACCAAGTCGACGCACATAGAGCGGCCATCGCCGTCGCCGATGCGGCCGCCTTCGACCCCGGATCACCCGCCGACGCCGAGCAGTCAGAGTGACCAAGAGAATGAGACGCCGAATATGTCGTCCAGTGCTAATAACAGTACAGGTATGTAGAAACACTTGTGAATCCTCACACACATACTCACTTGAAGATTTATGAAATCAAGCTTCTGTTTGAATAAAATAAAAATGTACTCTTTTTAAGCTTTTATTATAATAACGTAGTTTAGTCGTGCTTTCGAGTGTGTAGTTAATTACAGTTTATTCTGCGTTAAGAATATGTCTGCCTTTTTTCGATTGAAACGATGTTTTTTTCCGACCATTTTTTTAGTCTTTGCCTAGATAAATAAAGGGACAAAATTGCCGCGCGAAGTAGATCTATGCCTCGGGCGAGGCATGTTTTCAAAGACCGGGCTGCTTGGCGCGGCAATTTCCTCGCAAGGCGAATCGCTTTCTTTATTAACATAACCTTATTTATCTACAGTGCATAACTCCTGGGAAGAGGAAGAAGGCGGCGCCCCCGCACTAGTGGTATACGTAGTGGAGCCTCCCGCCGCGCACGCGCACCGCGCGCACGCGCTGCACGCGCTGCTGCGGCTGGCGGCGCGCACGCACCACCACCTGCGGCACCACAACCCGCTCGTCAAGGTTAGAGACATTTGCGTTGTGTTGTCTTGTGACAACTTAGGTCAGTGAATGAATGAGGTAAGGTCTCTTCTCTGTCGTACTTGTAAATTCGTACGCAAGTGGAGCATTCCACGAGCTGTGCCGTACAAATGCATTTTATTTCCTGTGTTGAGATTTTTTTTGGCATTTAAAGCAGGCGATTACTTTTTTGTGCATATTTTTGGCCAGTTGTCATAGAAAAGGAAACTCTTATACCTGCAAATCTTCAGAAAATTCGCGTTTGTACGGGACAAACGGTAAACAATTTCATGGAATGCATGCTCCAAGTGTGACAGGGAGGCGACACGTCGAACGTGATTCGCGGGCCTCCTGCGAATCTGACCATTGGAAGCTGGAGTTTTTGGTCTGTAGATTGCAAGGGACGCTAGTCATCATTTATTGCGAGGAAATATGAAATAGTAGTTTGTGTTACAAGGGATCAAAATGATATATTTCCGTCAAGGGCGTACATTGAATCCTGAGCGTAATGAGGGGTTCCAGTGTTAACGCCCAAGACGAAATAAATTTGATACCGTGTGACACATACTGCTTTTCACATCAACTATGAGGAAAATAAAAAAATCTTAGTGTTGACACAATCTGATGCTAAACAGATTATGTAAGCTAAAAAAATAATGTGCAAAAAAATGTAAAAATAGTGTGCTAGAACAGAAAAGTGTTACTTTGATCCCTCCTAGCAGGGAAGAAAAGTGCCACTTTGATCCCTCCTAGTAGGGAACAAAAAGCCCTTTTTAATACAATTACTCAAAAAGTTTAGTTTTTATAGCTGCAAATCGTGCGTAAAGTTTGATTTTTTTACACTAGTGCTAAAAAGTAATCTGATTGATACTTTTTAAATAAATTAGTATTATTCGAGACCCGCTTATAAATGACCCACCTGAACAACGCGCGATTGGGCATAAAGGAGTATTAAGCGAGACCCAATAGTATTACTTGAACAACGCGCGATTGAATGAAGCTGTCTTTCGTACACTGCACTTAAGAATATAAATGTAATTCTAATTATTAGATATATATCAATATAAAGAAATAAAAAAAGATTCATGTTTTTTTACATAATTATATGTTCTGAAATAATAATACAATTTCTCTTCAATTGGCATAATGCTGACAACAGAATCCACATTGAAAAAAAATGGCAATTAAAAGTAAAACTTATTTATTCCCTTCCGCCTTTTTTAGGGTTCCGTACCCAAAGGGTAAAACGGGACCCTATTACTAAGACTTCGCTGTCCGTCCGTCCGTCCGTCCGTCCGTCCGTCCGTCCGTCCGTCCGTCTGTCACCAGGCTGTATCTCACGAACCGTGATAGCTAGACAGTTGAAATTTTCACAGATGATGTATTTCTGTTGCCGCTATAACAACAAATACTAAAAACAGAATAAAATAAAGATTTAAATGGGGCTCCCATACAACAAACGTGATTTTTGACCAAAGTTATGCAACGTCGGGAGTGGTCAGTACTTGGGTGACCGTTTTTTTTTTTGCTTTTTTTTTTGTTTTTTTTTTATATGGTACGGAACCCTTCGTGCGCGAGTCCGACTCGCACTTGCCCGATTTTTTTATTCAACATTTATATATGTGATTTATGTTTGTAATTGCCACGAACGTATCATAAATTATTAAATAAAAATGAGTGATTCAGACGATTTTGGAGTTAATTTAACGCCACCAGATATCAAAGCAAAGGCATCCGTTGCAAGTGACAGTACCTAAGCGGAACCGGAAAAAAGCGAAATCATTATACATTGCTGCCTATGAACATTTCGTCAACTGGAAACGAGAAAAGCAAACCGTATCATTCTCGGAAAACGTATTGTTGGCGTACTTTCTTGAATTATCTGAAAAATATCAGGCACCAACTATGTGGTCAAAATACTTAATGTTAAAAACATAAAAACAATGATAAAGTCAAAAAAACGATGTAAATATAGGTAGTTACACACAATTGACTGCATTTTTGAAGAGAAAGTCGCAAGGATATCAAGCAAAAAAATCTAAAGTACTGACGGCAGATGATATTGAAAAATTCATCAACGAAGCTCCGGATCATCAGTACTTGGCAACAAATAATAATACAATAGTATTATATTCGTAATTGGACTAAAAAATAAATAAAACTGTCATTTTAACTACTGTGCTTTTTATTTCATTGTAGTTTTTTCGCAATTGTATTAAAAAACGTTGTTCGACACACGTGCGGAAGTGTCATTTTCACTCGTCCCGAGTCTTGACCCTCGCCTGTCGGCTCGGGTCAAGAAACCTCGGTACTCGTGCAATATGACATACTTCTCGCACTTATATCGAAAACTACTATTTCCGAATAGGTGATGGGAAAAGGTTTATTATGTTTCCAGATAATCTCGCTAGATGGCGTGTGCGAGACGGCAGGTCTCGGCTCGGGCGGGGGGGAGCTGCGCGCGCTGGCCTTCAGCGTGTTCACGGGCGCGCGGCGCCTGCTGCCGCCCGCCGCGCCCGGCAAGTCGCTCACCGGCTTCGGCACCGCCGCGCAGGCCCGGGTGCTCATCGAAGCTATGCAGGTACACAACCGACACTCTTCATTTTCCATAGGTGGACCTTATGCCTGCCGTGATAAGGTTTACGAACTGTCAGGTAACTGAAGCGATGGTACTGTAGTGTTGTAGAAAACTAGTTTATGGAGAGGGGTTTCAGACTATTACAGCGAAGCGGCGTGGCGACACTCAATTACAACGCGATGCAACGCGAGGCGGCCTCGTCCTACGTGCGCTTGAATCGCCCTGCCCTGTCCCGCCCCGCTGCCACCGTGTCGCAAAAATCAAACCAATTGATCGCGCCCTCCTTGCTTCTTACCGCGCCGCGTGTAGTCACGTAGAACACATTCATAGATATCGTCGGTATGTTTCTTCCGCGCCGCTCCACTTTCGCGTCACGATGGGACAAGGGAGCTCGTAGCAAGATTGCGAAGCGGATATGCGATACTACATACTATAAAAAACATCTTCGTGTCTTAACTTCACATAGAACTCGATCATAGTTTCGATAACAAGCTGTGACCCAAAGTCACCCCCAATTGTATATCGAGTTTCACACTTTTCATTCTGTTTCAGGAAAAGGACCGAGCACCCTACAAACTGTTCTCACCCGCGTGGGTCCTCGCGCCTCCACGTGCCCTCAAAGAAGTCGCGGAAACCTGGGGCCACTCGTGCGGCGAACAGGGCTCCGTGCTGTTCCTGTCGTACTGCCTGTCGCACGACCAGCGGTGGTTGTTTGCCGCCGCCACTGATGCGCGCGGCGAGCTGCTCGACACGCACGCCGTCAACATACACGTGCCGCACAGGTGTGTACACTAAAAAACTATTCTTGAATCCGCGGTGTCTCCAAAGTGACAAGTTGTATTCAGTTTTGAAACGTCAGTCATTCGCGAATAGGCGGAAGGACTGAACGAACCGCCTCGCGAGGAATTTACCGCGGGCGAAGCAGACGCACTCGCGATCGCATTGCCTCGGGCAAGGCACGTCTCCACTGACCAAGCTGCTTCGCACGGCAATTTCCTCGCGAGGCGGTTCGTTCTAATAAACAGCTTCACACAAAACGAGCAGCCTCGCGAGGCAAACAGGCAGCCGCAATGCCTCGTGCGAAGCACGCTTACACAGACCGAGCTGCTTTGCACAATTTATTTGCCAGGCCCCTGTGCATATAATTTTGCGTAAATACTGTACCGGAAGCAAGCCGTTGGCAAACTAGCATTCGGGAAGCGATTTTCTAAATCTGGACGCACCTTAAATTTTAAACTTATTTGGCTCTCGACTTATTTTTTATCGTTTTTTTCAGTCGTTTTTTCCATGCTTCTCTCCAAGTTGTTTGCATCGCCTACGTTCGTGGAACATGTAGCTAATGTACCTATATTTGTTTCAGATCGCGACGGAGACGAGCGCTGGGCGCGCGGCGCTGCGGGCTGACCAAGCTTATGGACTGGGCGCTCGGCGTGATGAGCCAAGCTGCTCAACCGTGGCGGCTCGTGGTCGGCCGGCTCGGCCGCATCGGCCACGGCGAGCTCAAGGGTTAGTGTTAACTATACTGTTCTAGATCACTGACCAACAAGATAATCTTAATCTACTAGAAGAAGAGTCGTGGAATGTATGGGGCCCAATACATTCCACGACTCTTCTCTTTCCCCACAGACTATAGTCAAAGCACATTGTGTATTTTCTGTGTGTTTACAATAACCTCAATTCAAGCTCATGAATTACTCTGTAACATAAAATTAATGTGTAAATCTCTTTTCAGGCTGGAGTTGGCTCCTCTCGCGCAAAAACCTCACCCGCGCCTCCAACCAACTTAAGGACATCTGTAACCCGTGCTCCGTACTCTATCCCTCCGGCGCACCCTGCATCCTCTCCGCCTGCCTCGTGTCCACCGAGCCCGACTCGTGTTTGAGGCTGATGGCGGATCGGTTCACCCCCGACGAGCGGTTCAGTCAGGCCTCCATACAGTCGCACCTGCACACGCCGCGGGACGTCACCGCCACGCATATACTCGTGTTCCCCACGTCCGCCACCGCCACGCAGGTCAGTACTGTGGCGAGCCCAACTCGAGTTCAGCCAGACCTCCATACAGCCGCAATCACTATTGTCCGGCAGCTCGGCATTCGGTCTCACTTTAAATTACTTTGGTTCGACACGCTTGGGAGTTCGGCTTCGGCCCTCCGCCGGGGTTAGAAATGTTGAAATAGCGTCTATATATAAGGTGCTAACAAATTAGTCACGGATATTTTAAGAGATAATACATTACATTAAAACAATTAACTTTTAACTGTAATTAAAGAACCTTTGTATATCATTTTTTTGTTTTCATTTATCGAACAAAAAACAAATTATAATTAATTTTTAAAATAATCACCCTTATTATGTACTTGTCAGGATGTTTAACACTGTCTGTCATGTCACGTCACCTCAAGTTTAAAAAGGTTCTAGAATGTCTAAAGAGGTCTCATTTAATTATCTTATTAACAGGGTGTTTTAACGTAGCAAATTTGTTTCCTAGTTTTCTCCAAAAAAACATAACAAACCCAATGATGTTTCATACTTAAATGTACTCCGAGAACCGTGTACTATCAGCTGTAAAAAATATCCGTGACTAATTTGTTAGCACCTTATATAACATAAAGGAAATATCAACCACATAGGCTAATATTCATGTCTAACATCATCTGTTCTCTTTCCAGTCGGCGCAAGGGCAATTCGAGCAGAGCGCGATGGCGAACGGCGAGACCGACGACATGATGTTCCTCGGCGTCGACATGAACGACATGAACGACGACGAGATCGGCGACAGCAACATGACGGACCTGCTCATCGGCGACATGTTCAACAACATGTGGCCGCAGGGCAGCCCCAGGAACGATGGAGGCAGGGAGGAGGATGCGGCGGCTGATGAAGATGAGCCGCAGCGTAATGTGCCGCAGGCGACCTACGCCGGGGATGACCACAGCCAGGTACAGTGCTCACTTCTCACTTCACACAGACGGCTTAATGTAACCCTTCAACTCCCATCCTGGTGGCATTATATCGAGTTTTCTGTTAACAACTCCTCTTTCTCCCATGGTCATGATTTAAAACGCGCAACTTCCGCGGCGCAACTTGCGTGTGTTGAATTTCGGCCGCATCACGTCCTGTGCTGAAGAGAAGGTTTCCCCAAACCTTCATACGACTGTTTGTGTAATGCCTTTAAGCCTTAACCATTGGCTCTTCTAACAAGTTTATCCCATTTCCAGGAGCAGGTCGGCACTGTCCTGCAGCAGCCCCTAGCCCTCGGCTACATGGTCTCCACGGCCCCCCTGGACGCCATGCCGGCGTGGTGGTGGGCGGGCTGCACGCACCTGCGCGACGCCTGCCCCCCCGCCTTCCTCAAGAACGCGCTGCACCTGCACACCGGCTCCGTGCAGGCTGCCGACGACTTCACCAGCCTCACGCAGCGCAGCTCGCACATGCACCCGCTCGACAGCCAGGTCACCACTGACGTGCTCAGGTAACGTACCCTTCCTCAAAAACCGATGACGACTTCACGGGCCCAGTAAAAGATTGTTCAGTTTTTCAAACTTTAAGTACAGTTCAGTGGTCGATGGCGCTTCGGTCAAAACGAAGATGACAGCCGACCCGATATCGATGAACTAAAAATTGAATTCGTAGTAGTAGTAGTAGAGCTGCACTCTGGGTAAATTTAATCCTAAGACGACCACAGTTAAAATCTCCCTCTACAAACTAAAGATTTTTGCCACCGGTTGTCCCATATAGGTGATAATTTGCTTGCTATAGTACCTGAAGTAAACCCCAGCTCATAAAATTTTGCTCAGTTATTTAAAACTACAAATTAAAACGAGTTACCTGTAACATGAATTAACCTTATGTTAAATTTGCAGGTACGTGCTGGAAGGCTACAACGCGCTCTCGTGGCTCGCGCTGGACGGCGAGACGCACGACCGGCGCTCGTGCCTGCCGCTCCACGTGCAGGTCCTCATGCAGCTCTACCACACCGCCGCCGCGCTCGGTTAACCCCATCCCGACTGCGAAAACGTTCGGCCATCTTTACAACACGGCTCTCCTGACTGCCACGCGTCCTCGGCTAACACTCGGCCATCCTGACTACGACGCGTCCTCGGCTAACACTCGGCCATCCTGACAAAGGCACGTCTTCGGGCGAGCGAATCTGGAGGCGCGGCCTTATTTATTCGAGACGGTCAGATAAAAGAGTACACTAATTTATTACCCTAGTTGATTCGACATAGGATTTTTCTATTGTAAATTGCTACCCTCGAAATGGCCGTTTAAGAATAGAATTCTAGACGACAGTACTTAGGTAAATTATACGATAGAGTAGGTGCCGTCGACTCTGCGCGGCTGGACCTTGTTACGTTACACGCTGGGTTTAAAATCCACTGACAGATGCGAATTGATACGTAAGTTAGACCATTCGATTGTAAGATGTTGGTAAAGATTAAGAGTAAGTTGTTAACATCGGAGATGATGGGATTTTGGAAAGTTAGTAACAATTGGAAATCCAACTTTTCGTATTAGACATGTACATTTTAGTCGGTTTACGCAAATTTGACATCTATCATTTTGACATTTTAACAAGTGGCATTTTTATTTATTTTCGACTATATTAAAGAAAAATTATTTAGCTTCCAATTGTTATAAACTTTCAAAAATCTGATTGTATATTAAAAGGCCAAGATAGTCACCTAATCGGGTAGCTTAAGTGTATTTATCATTCAACGCTTGTTACTTAGTGGTGATAGAAACATCCTGTATCAACACTATTCCTGTATCAACACTATCCTGTACATTATTAAAAGCCCAATTTTATATTTGACAAAATATTAGTGACCATTTACGTAAGGTCAGTTTGTGACCTAGATAAGAATAACACCATTTTTAAGCATTTTATTGAACGAAATCAATTTATAGCAAATATTATATTGCCTTTTTAAAAACAACAGTGAGATAATTAATTGAAGTATTATCATTTATAATAAAACAATGAAATTTTAACAACTGTCTTTGTGACACATTGTTTTACAAGATAACCTGAAATCATAAACTCTTTCTACCATTCCCTAAAAGCAACGCAAGCAAGATTTAATTTAAATGAGTTTTTGAAAGACGATTCAAAAATGCTAGGTCCATAATTTAACTTATTAAAACCTAAGGTACACACGATAGGTATTAAAAACATCCAATAAAAAGATCTTTACGGCTACCAGCATAACCGTTTATTTTCATACAAATAGACATTATAAACGCTGGTTGTATAAAATCATTTCAATTCGGACAAACGAACTTTGACAATTTATAGGGCATTTCATAATTGTTAAACCTTTCTTTGGAAACGAAACGCTTCCATTTCCAGTCTTTCATTTGGACTACTCTTCCGCGATCTCCTATCCATTTATTCATGAACCTCATTTTGAATAGCATTCTATTTAGAAATCATATTAATAGATACTTTGTACTCATTATTTTATTGAATCACCGACGTATATTTTACGTATAGAGTTGCTGCGATTGCAAAATAACGTCGTTAAATTGATTTATATTTTGGCGTTAAAGAACGTTTAATAGTTTGAAATTTCGACAAAAGATCATAGCATATGGCCACAGCTCTAAACCTGGTTTATGAAGGTGTATTCGGGTAATTACGGAAATTGGGTAATCCCGAAAATAATTTAACAATCACTCGTAATTATTCCATTGTAATAATGTTCCGTTTTTGGAATTATCCGTCACTTTTTTAGTGTTTTTTTTTTCTTTTCAGAACTACCGGAATTCGGAATACACCTTATATAAAACTAAACTCTATAATTTTCCATATAATGTTTGACAATTTGTACATTTCATCGGTTATCTCTTTATTCATATGTGAATGAAAAAGCCGACCAATACATATTGCCAAGTTATGTGTACCGCTTGTCGGTTCATCATATTCATGTAAAAAGGTGGACATACTACCAGTGACAAATACGATCGCAAACCCAATGAAAGTTAATTACAAACTAAGATACGAGAAACTTATTATAAGACCACCGTATCATATTTTACTTAGGATTCATATAGCTTGGTAACTGTACTACTATGTTTGCAGTCATATGGTTTTTTTTTATAAATTATTGCTTGACTACATTCAACTGTAGATTGTGATTGGTAGTGTGTCCAGCCCGGGGCGTCATGTCACAAGTTATGTATTTATTACGGTTGTAATATTATTGCCACGTTGCGTTGTTGTGCTATTTATGTATAATGTAATATATTTTTATTTTACGTTATTGTATAAAACCGGTATGAATTACCAAAGGAGTAGATACGTGTAGTTGTCTAGATATTTTTTTACCACCACTATATTTCCTTGTATTTTGTAAACAAAAGGCGATCTTAATTTATTACTCGGATATTATTTTTATATGATTTATTTAATATGAAATTATTTTGTGTAGTGTTTTCTAGTTCGCGCGGCTCGTTCGCGTAGTTAGAAACAGTTAGCGACAATTATATTAGACGAATTGACAGCGATGAGCGATCGACGCATGCGCATGTACTTGTACAGTTTTATACGAGGGAACAATGAGCTCAAGCCAGTTAACAAGCCGCGCCGCAAATACACAGTTGTATATCTCAGTAACTAATGTCACACTCAAATGTGACAATAGTATGATAATACTACATAGTTAGGTACATAGAGCGCCCTAAAGTGCCAATAGCTAAGGAACCGTTTATGCAGTAAAAGTTGATTGGTAGAAAATATCATTAGTGTAGAATCGTACACATACTGGGCGGTCATAAAGGAAGCCTTAGATCGCAATTACAGCTTTTAGCTAGCGCGAAAATTACCAATCTAGGGCATTCATTATTTGACCGCTCTGTGTGTTCTTTAATAGTCTGCGGTGCGGC
This sequence comes from Cydia splendana, assembly GCF_910591565.1. NCBI lineage: Eukaryota > Metazoa > Arthropoda > Insecta > Lepidoptera > Tortricidae > Cydia > Cydia splendana. The sequence continues at coordinate 20,543,749 of NC_085967.1, read as the reverse complement.
GATACATTCTAAACTAAACAGAATTGCTAGTTGTATGTCTTATGAAGAAAAAACTCCGGTTAAACTAATTAGTGACACCAATAGCTTACGGTTAGATAGTACGAGAGCCCCTAGATAACGTTCGAGTAGCATTTGTATAATTTTAGACAGCGTCGTTTTATAAAAATATAACGGAGTCCTCGACCAACGGCTAGGTTGATTCGTCGAATCTCCAACAGTTTGGTAGTTATATGAAATTTTCTATTTTAATATATAAATAAAGCTTAAGTGTAACGAGGTTTGCCGCGAACTGTAAATATGGACGGAGTGTGTGATTCACTTGTACTCATTTTTAATGTTGATTTTTATCATTTTATCGTATCGCTGCAAACTGTCGCGTGTGAAAGATCCTCTGTTTTATAATAAGCTGGAATATCAAATCAATTCAGAACAGTGATTTTGTTGCTTAGTACCTAATTATTGAAGTTTTCGTGCGAGCCTCGCTGGCGGTGGGGGCGAGCGAGGGAGACAGCTTTAACCCGACGGTCTCGCTCGCACCCGACGGGCGGCGGGCGCACGCGCCGCGCCCGCGACTAACTGAATTATGCCTAGTTGAATATGAAATGTTTTAAATGTGTTACAGCATTTGAGAATATTTAATGATGTTGTATATAGTTTATATTTTGTTTTGTGAAACATTTTGTACATAGCGTGGGAGTAGTTGGTAGTACTATTGCCGCGGCGCACGTCTTGAAGGAACCACTCGTAATTTTTGTACAGTTGTTGAGCGAGATTTGTAGTTGAATGTATTATTTTTAAGAATTTTTGTTTTCGATCTTTTTTGTTATTGTGAATTGTCAATTTTTTTAGGGAAATGGGATTGTACTGTACATAGACCTCACCATTTTGTCATATATTAGGATAAGCGGTCAAATCTGATGATTGATGTGGAAATCAAATTTTCTAAATGGAGCAATCATTAGAAATTCGTAAAACAAAATTAGTGTAATACTTGATATTAATATAACTTTATAACTGTGAAAATAGGTAATAATAATTATGAATAAAATATTACGTATTTAAAAGCACTGTTTTATTTCATCTTTACAAATATGCTAAAATTTTATCCTATAATACTGCTTGCAGTTATAAATTAAAAGTCTTAAATAAGTTGTTCTTATCCTTCTTATGCATAGTATTGTTTTCTCTAACAGCGTAAAATATCCTCAGCCTTACAAATAATTTCTTTAGATAATCAAGAGGAAAACACTGGCATGGTGTTTCAAACTCAAAGCTTGATATTTTCTTTAATACTTGACGCCCAATACTGTTTATCTTCACATCCTGTCTGCAATAATCTCTAAATCTCCTCTCTAATATCATTATAAAATCTGTGAAGTTTTGCGGAGGAACTAATTTACAATTTCGGATGTCAAGAGGCGCACTAGAGCGATACGGGGGTACATACTGCCGACTCTCCGGGCACCGACTCAAGTAGTCTTGGAAAGTGTTGCATGAATGGTGGTCTATACATCTTATGTACAGATATCTACAGACTGTCTCAAATCTCTTCTTATCAGGCAAAGCTAATCTGTAGTCTGTGGTGCCTGTTTTGATTGCCTGATGGACAGGTTTGCCCACGGACAACAGAGATTGGGGTCTAAATCCCACTGAGTCAACTTTGCAATCCCCAATGGGTTTTTTCAGCATACTGTATACAAAACATCTTGAGAATCTTCTTTTAAATTGTCTAGTAGAACTCTTTTTGCATTTACTTGAAATTTTTGCCAAAAACTTGTTATGACAATTTTGACTAAGTCTGCTAGTAAGCAACATCTTTGCTCCTACCTTTTTTAAGTCTCCAAACAATTGCATTACAGATATAATAGATATTTGAATACTCTCTATGAACTTGATACTTTTTGTAATATCGTTTCCATCACTCTTTCTTATAACTTTCAAGTTTTGAAGTATGAATAAAAATTTATTTAGGAATTTTCTTTGATATTTTCTATCTGAATATGCTCTCTTCAAAGGAGACATGGTTACACGAGTTTTAGAGTTCATCATGTCACATAAATTATAAATTTTCTTTGAAAATAGAGTATTATCGTCGTCATCTGAGCTGGAACCTTTGACATAGAAGTGACAGCTTTTAAGGTGACTTTCTATAGTTTTTCGCAGCATTCCCGTGTCATAAATATAGTAAATATTCTTATCATTAATTGAAAAATAAGTTTTTGCTGGTGTGACTCTTTGTGATTCTAGCATGTAGAATATTTCAGTCTTTGGGTCAGATACAAAAGCTCTCACATCTAAGCCAATATCTATAAGTAAGGTAATGATTTCCTCTACCCATATAGATATGTCAGGGGAATTTTCATGATGAGAAATAAAAGCATGGGCAATGGGCTGTGTCCATTTTTCTAGAATGCCTTGGGCTATAAATACTAAAGCATATTTTGCTGGCTCAATCTTCTGCACTCCATCTATCTCGTGGAATCCTTCTACTTTATCTCTTGTTATATTGTAATACAAACTGGGTTTTAGAGGCATACTACTTATGGACAGACTGCAAATCTTTTCTCTGGCTGACATGTTTGCAACTTTTATTTTTAAAGCATTTATTAACTTGTTGTCAAACTTTGTAGTTTTTGGTACAATGAGCTTTTTCAAAGCATTTATTTCTGGTAAACTCATCATGTCTTTTAGCAAACTGTAGGAGTTTGCACCAGAGAAATACAAGTTAAGAGCAAACATGTGAAATTTATAGTTGTCTGCATTATCTTTACAGTTCAATTGCCATTTGATAAGTTGCACCATGCCTTTAGACAGGTTTTTGCTGCAACTTTGTATAAAGTTATCATTTGTTTCTACTGGATCAAGCTTCCTTCTTCTTTTTGTGTCATCATCATGAGAGGTCTGGGTCTCCCTGGTGACTTTGATGACACTCTCGCAGAACTGTGACAAATCAGGAAAGCCAGTCAACTCGGGACTTGTGAAGTGTGTAGTTGAAAGCTCCTCATCTATCTTTTCGACTTTAATCTCATCTGGTGATATTTCCATCTCAGAAACTGGGTCATTATTATCACATTCTGATACAACAGCTGACTCCATGTCTACATTTACAAAATTATCTGTTTTATCAGTCTTTATAAGCTTCTTTCTATGATTAATCTTTTTCCTTCCATCAGACGATTTATTCATGAGCAGAGCTTGGTTAACATGTTCTAAACACGGATATGCGTCTTTTGTGAGACATTTTCGGCTCTTAGCTAGTCCTTCACATTTTTTAATGAAGCTATCCTGGAAGTGTGCTTCGCAGATTCTGTGGTTGCCCCTTGATTTGTTATCAACAAGTTTATCGAATAAATCTAAACGGTCGACCGCTTTCAGCCACTCGTATCTCCTGAAAGTGAAAACAATTACAATTTGAGTAAAATACCATTAAGAATATCAATGTAGGTAACTTTAACTTTAACGGGTAACTTTCTTCGTAGAGTCTGTGCGGAAAGAGATGAGTCGTGGAATTTTTGGGGCCCAATACATTCCACGACTCTTCTCTTTCCGAACAGAGTCTATAAGTCGGTATAATTATTGATCGTAGTGTTTGTTTATTATTTACCTTTCCCTATCACTAGGATAAATAAAGAAGGAGAGATTTTTATTCGCAGCAGAAGACTGCTTGCACACAGTACATATTTTACCAACCATCGAAACGGATAATTTCAATTAAAATGAAATATTAGCAAAGCAAAAAGATAAAAACATCCCTCCTAATATGCTATGCTTGACCAGGTTTGACTGACACTGACACTGACGTTTTCATAAATTATGCTGTCATAATGACTAATCACAACAGAATAAAGCTTGGCATTCATTATCCTATATATTCCCATGCTTGTACGAATATTACGTTACTTCCTATTTATGCCCGTTACGGTCGGGCATAAATGCCATAACCAGTGGCGGATTTGCAGTCTTTTCAGCCCTAGGCCGCAGGCCCTGTAGCCGCCCCTTTGTCAGCACCCATAGTATTGACAACATTTTGAGTTATTTCTTGTTATCATCAGCGAATTTTTTGTCACAATTTGCTGCCCCCAAAAAACTTGCCGCCCTTTTAGCATTAGCATTAGAAATAAGAAATAAGGTAAACAATCTTGATGTGTCTTTTAATTGAAAAACACATTTTAAAAATAAGTTACGGCAAATATTATGTAACAATTATGAATCTAATACGATCATTTATATTCTTCTGCTTTCATAAGTAATATACTTGGTCAAGCAGATCTTGTCAGTAGAAAAAGGTGGCAAATTTGAAAAATGTAGGCGCTCATAGAAAACTTGAATTTCGCGGCTTTTTCTACTGACAAGATTTGCTTGACCATCTATAGTTATTGATTTTTAAAAAGCGTTTTTCAATTAAAAGACATGTCAAGATCGCTTACCTTCTTTCAAGTTCTTTCTAATGCTAAAAAAACGAACTATAGTTCCGGGCCTACTTGGCCTTAAGCCCCCTCCAGACTATGCGCGTGAATCGCGGGCGAAGCCGCGAACGCGAGTATGGCGTCGATTTCGCAGATTGTTCACGCCTTCGCGCCTTGTTCTCCGTTTTTGTCGGTATTTCGGCCCGCGTCAAAGGAGACGCGAAGCGCGAACTTGCAAGACTCCACATGACACACTATTTTGGCTGTTCTGTGGCAAGATAAATATTAATTATAGATGGTCAAGCAAATCTTGTCAGTAGAAAAAGGCGCGAAATTCAAATTTTCTATGAGACGATGTCCCTTCGCGCCTACATTTTTCAAATTTGCCGCCTTTTTCTACTGACAAGATCTGCTTGACCAACTATATATTATGATTATATTATATTAAGCAGCTATATTTTACGGTTTCACAAGAAAACAAAATGAAAAAGCTAAATCACGTATGATGCCATAGATAACTAACAGTTAGCCCTCATTCCCACGGGCGCTTTTACAACGCGCGTTAAAAAAGCGCTTGAATGACACAAATGGATACATGTGTATTTATTCACACGACAGCGGTGGCGCTTTTTCTCAAGCGTTGTTGGATTTTCGACTTTAAGCCTTGGTCGTTAAATCGAATTTAGAGTGCGGACAGATTCAAGCGCTTTTTTAACGCGCGTTGAAAAAGCTGTCGTGCGAATGGGGGCTAAAACTCGATCAGCTGATGCTTTTCCGCCATCTTGCCGCAAACCAAACTGCGAAATCGCCGTGAAGTGTGCGAGTGTGGAGTCATACGTCAACTTCGCGATATGTTCGCTTCGCGACGTCGCGCCGCGATTCACGCACATAGTCTGGAGGGGGCTTTAGGGCAAATCCGCCACTCAAAGAGAATATAATCACTACGTTTTCCGCCACTGGGCATAATGAAAGAAAATAATATACACTGGCCTAATTATATCATTTCGCCGGACACTTTCTGCGAAAGAAGCACAGAGTAACAACATATACCTACCTACCTCTACCTTACCCTACCTCCTATACCTACCTCTGTATAGCTTTCTCTGTTCTTCGCAGCAGAAAGTGTCCTGAAAAGGGACAGTTGTAATATCTCCTATAGTGTATTATCTTCAACAGATTATAAATGAATATAAAAATACAATTGGAACAAACATCGGGCGTTTAGATTTTTTTAGTTTTTGCTCCAATCATGAAAATGTATATCTGAGGATCACAAAGGTTTCTCAATATGAATAAAATTCGTAGTAAAAAAAATTAATAAATGGCCGCTATCTTGAATTTCGTCATTTTTATCGCGATCATAATGAAAATGGATGTATAAGAATCTGAATGGCCCTTTAATATTAATGGCTGCTATTTAACTGATCACCAGATTTAGTAAAATTTAATACCAAAAAAATATATTTTACCACCCTAAAATAATGAATGATCACCAAAATTATAACACCATTTTAATATGAAATGATTACCAATTTTATTACATTTTACTATCCTTTTAAAGGAAATGACACCAAACTAATCATTATTAACCCAAAAATTGTAAATGATTACCAAATTTCAAACCCCATTTTAATGTGAAATGATAACCAAATTTTTACATTTTGCTATCCTATTAAAGAAAATGACACAAAAATAATCATTGTAAACCCAAAAATAGTAAATGACCACCAAAATTAGAACTCCATTTTAATGTAAAATTATAACCAAATTCTTAAATCTTGCTATCCTATTAAAGCAAATTACTCCAAAATAATCATTGTAAAGCCAAAAATAGTTTATGACCACCAAAATTGTAACCACATTTATTAAAAATGTGCAAATGTTTAATATATGTAATACTATTAAATTAATTAATCCACTTCGTCACCTTTTTCTAGTAGCATTTTATTTCTGTAACAGTCGCAGTTCTAACCTAACTTAACCCACTTTTCTAGTAGCATTTCGTTTCTGTAAGGGTCGCAGTTCAAACCTAATCTAACCCACTTTTCTAGTAGCATTTCTTTTCTGCAAGGGTCGCAGTTCAAACCTAACCTAACCCACTTTTCTAGTAGCATTTCCTTTCTGTATGGGTCGCAGTTCAAACCTAACCTAACCCACTTTCTAGTAGCATTTCTTTTCTGTAAGGGTCGCAGTTCAAACCTAACCTAACCTACTTTTCTAGTAGCATTTATTTTCTGTATGGATCGAGTTCAAACCTAACCTAACCCACTTTTCTAGTAGCATTTCTTTTCTGGAAGGGTCGCAGTTCAAACCTAACCTAACCCACTTTTCCAGTAGCTTTTCTTTTCTGGAAGGGTCGCAGTTCAAACCTAACCTAACCCACTTTTCCAGTAGCATTACTTTTCTGTAAGGGTCGCAGTTCAAACCTAACCTAACCCATTTCTCTAGTAGCATTTGGTTTCTGTAAGGGTCGCAATTCAAACCTAACCTAACCCACTTTTCTGATAGCAGTTTGGTTCTGTAAGGGTCGCAGTTCAAACCTAACCTAACCCACTTTTCTAGTAGCATTTCGTTTCTGTATGGGTCGCAGTTCAAACCTAACCTAACCCACTTTTTTAGTAGCATTTCGTTTCTGTATGGGTCGCAGTTGAAACCTAACATAACCCACTTTTCTAGTAGCATTTCGGTTCTGTGAGGATCGCAGTTCTAACCTAACCTAACCCACTTTTATAGTAGCATTTCGTTTCTGTAAAGGTCGCAGTTCAAATCTAACCTAACCTACTTTTATAGTACCATTTCGTTTCTGTAAGGGTCGCTTTCTAGTAGCATAACGAAATGCTACTAGAAAAGTATAAGCATCAGTTTACTTTATTTGGTAATATGTATACATTTTTTGGTAATCATAGTGGTTTATTTAGGTGAAAATATCGCATTAATTTGGTCTTCAAGATTTGGTGATCATTAATGATTTTTGGTGGTCATTCAATATATTTGGTATTTGAATACAATTTGAAGGGCAGTCGTAATTAAAACGGTGGTACTTTTGTATTTTTAGGCCTTATTTTTTTGGTGTTCAGTAATTTTTTTGGTAAGCATGTTTTTTTTATTTAGGGTACCAAAGTATTTTTTGGTGGTCATTATATTTGTAGCCAATATTAATTTGTAGTCGAAATTATGAAAAACGGCAGCCATCTTGAATTTCCACATTTTTTTATTCAATCGTGTCGAAAATGTAATATATGTTGGCCAAGCAGATCTTGTCATTAGAAAAAGGCGGCAAATTTGAAAAAAGCAGACAAATGCGAGTCGGATTCGCCCACCGAGGGTTCCGTACTTTTTAGTATTTGTTGTTATAGCGGCAACAGAAATACATCATCTGTGAAAATTTCAACTGTCTAGCTATCACGGTTCGTGAGATACAGCCTGGTGACAGACGGACGGACGGACGGACGGACAGCGGAGTCTTAGTAATAGGGTCCCGTTTTACCCTTTGGGTATGGAACCCTAAAAATGTAGGTGCGAAAGGGGGATATCTCTCAAAGAAAATTTGAATTTCCCGCCTTTTTCCACTGACTAGATATGCTTGACCAGATGGTCAAGGATGGTGGTTGGTGGATTGATAGATATAAATCCCCACTATCAAAGAAAATGTAATATTGTCTTTGACACTATATACAGTGGCGGATTTGCAGTCTTTGCCGCCCTAGGCCCTAGGTCCTGTAGCCGCCCCTTTCTCAGCACCCATAATATTGACTACGTTTGCGTTATTTGTTGTTATCATCATTGATTTTTTTTTCTCAATTTGCCGCCTTTAATATCTTGCCGCCCTAGGCCCGGGCCTACTTGGCCTTAGGGCAAATCCGCCACTGACTATATATAGTCCGTCAAGCCATTTACGTTAGAAGTAAAAAGCGGCAAATTTAAAAAATGTAGGCGTGAAAGGTAACCGTCCCATAGAAATTAAGAATTGCGTGTCTTTTGCTACTGACAAAAGTTGTTTGACTGGCTATAATTTTTGTCCCCGACCCCTGCAATAGCGTGATAGTAATTGGTGCCGAACTCTACCCATGAACTCGACAAATGAAAAACTAGAAAAGTTGATATTAGTGACTATAGCGTCAAGCAGATCTTGTCAGTAGAAAAAGGCGGCAAATTTGAAAAATGTAGGCGAGAAGGGATATCGTCTCATTGAAAATTTGAATATCGCGCCTTTTTCTACTGACAAGATCTGCGTGACCACAAGGCCTATTGACTAGGTGCTATGATATCGGCAGAGTCAATAGCATCCTGGCATATCCAGCCTCTGAAGAGGCTGGGCTTCTTTATAATATGGTTAAGGATATCATACAAATTAGAAGTAGTGAAAGTTAGAATGTTATAGATTCATTAGAGAGCCACTATGAGGGTGGCATTTGTAAAAACCCTCTATAAAAAAAAAGAAAAAAAAAGGCCTATTGACTTCCTTGAAACGATGTGACCCTTCAACATTTGTACATGTGTTGTCCGTTCCCAGACGAGATTGCCAGTAATTAACATCAAAATATTTTACTACAGCAACATTGCTAGAACTGGCTTTGTCTATAGATACGATTTCTAGGAACAAATCAAATTATTTTGATTTGTATTTTATGAAGTAGTCATATGTAAATTATTATTTATTTTTTGATATATGTATATTATTATCTATTATATTTCAGTTTGTCTTTGTCTATGTTCATAAAATCTACGAAGGGTAGACGTGCCTCTACCCTCCTTGATAAAATAAAAAAAAATCTTTGTCAATTGGCCTCTTTGATAGGCCTTGATTTGGGTCTGGCCGGTAAGAACATAGACACGATAAAAGTGTAATGTCAATGCTGTAATTTAAGTCATTTAATGCAAAAATATAAATTTTCATATAAAACGATTTATTCACTTGAAATATATTTATTTACCTATTAATTTTAAAAATAAAAACTATTCATATGTACGAGCAACATATCTAAATGCGTCTTCGCACAGACTTAGTTAAATTTAAACCGTTGTCTCTCTTCCTTCCTTGCTGTATGTATCCGGCAATGGCGACTTTATCAACAATTCTTATCCGGATTATGGAAAGCCCTAATGTGTGTGTGGAAACCGTTGTAGTAAATCAGAAACAGCGATAATTTCAACGTAAGATATATATTAATCTTTAAATAAAAATGAGCGTGCTAATTACCAAATTCAAATATAATAATTTAATCTTACTATCCCCGTAAGTCCCGCGGACGCTATATCGCGTCCGAAATTATAATCAAAATTCAACATAGATGTAAAACCCCACATTGTTTAAGCTGGTAACCCTAGGAATTAGACACGTTAGTAATTAGGAAGATAGATTATATTGTTTAATTTTTTGACTATTTTGTTTTAGAAAGTGAATCAGCAGATGGCTTGAGCGTGAGATAATAATATAATCCTGGGCCGTCATATGATTTCTTGGAAAAAGCTCAGAAGGGCACGTATCTGCCGCATATCCAAACTAGTTTCCCGGTGACCAAGAACGCTGCGCGGAGCTGTGAAGCAGAAAATGTCCGATAACCGGATAGATGTAATAACAACTTGTAACCATTTGCCATATCAGTGTATGTATTCATATGTATTATGAAAATATTTATATCTTAATAATACGTAACTTTTTGTTACCTTTTATATTTCACTAATTTCTGAATATAGTACCTAATCATTATCTTTTAACGTATTTTTTTACTTATTTGTGAAATGCTAATTTAAGAGCCCAACAACGTGCACACTAGCGCCACTGCTAAATAATCGTGATTATTTAAATTTAACGACATGTATTTAAAAAAGGGGCCGCTACGGACTGTATTGTGTATTTAGGTACCTTTTGAATACATCAAACTAGATTTTATGTTGCTGGATTCGTCGATCTATGACCTCAAAACAAAAACGGCCGTTTTAACTTTGGACGGGTAGATTGACGAATCCAATAACATAAAAACTAGTTTAATGTATTTAGCAGTGGCGCTAGTGTGCACGTTGATGGGCTCTTAAAAACCTGACCCCAACAAAAAAGAAAAAAATACAAAAAGAAATTCCCTCTCTGGGATTCGAACCCAGGACCATTAGCTTCCTGAACTGGATTACTGCCAATACCCGCTAGGCTAAACGGGTTGTCAATTCTAATTACAATGGTATCCTACCAGAGCGCTAGTAGTATAAACGAACTTTTGAAAGGGACATTTTTTTGTATGGAGTTATCGTTCTTCTCCTAGTGAGTATTATATTCTTTGGTGACCAGCTATATTATAATAGTACATTATTGTCGAGGCTCGGAAGTAGCTACTTGCAGGCTGAGGATTCGTTTTAAACGGACGACCTTGGGAGTCCGTTTAATTGAATCCGAAGCCAGCAAGTAGCCTTCCAGCCGAGTCATATATAGTGCTTTTCTCAAAAATGGTGCAAGAAATATAAATATCATAGAAATATTTTACAAAAGCAACTTTCTTACGTATATATTTCCACAGAAAAAAGTAGAAACAATTGAAAAAATTAGCTTTGCCGCCTTTTAATTTTTTTAATAAAAAAATAGAAGTGTATTTTTCTGCCGAAAATACGCCAACCTACGAGGGTTGCACTGAAAATGTCGGGAATAGAGAAAACTGTCGCATCTAGACGGTCAATCTTTATTTTAATACATACTTAAACTCAAACTGACCACGCATATAAATTTTCTTTTGAAAGTAATCATTCTGTAATGCACACGGCTCATAATCCCAAAGTCCTTTTTGTATGGCGATTTTGGGGCCTTAGTGGTTTTGTATGAAATTCGTGGAGTAGCCAACGGAATTGAAGTTTTTTTACATATATATATATATATAAAAGATTTTTTTACTGTTGTCATATGAATATTTAGGAATGTCGAAATCTGCCGATATGCAACTTTTTTGGCAGTCTTTTTAATTAACAGCACATATGCGATTTTAATTTTTGACGTCGCTTTGGAATGACATGCTTCTTTAAGATCACCCATGGGATAAAATGAAAGTGACTTTCATATTTAATTTTAACTGCAAACGAGCGTACGATGAACTCTAGTTCATAAAAAAATAACAGAAGCCCATTGTAACTTTTATTTGTTCGCTGAGGGCATATTGAAAACCGTTTAAAAATATGATCCGAAAAATCACTTGGCCAAAAATTCAAATAATGTTCGACATACAATTTTCAAATTGCCAGTAATTCTTAAATACAAATGACAACCAAATGGAATATACCTTAAAAGTTTTATAAAGAGTTACATTTTTATAAATTATATGCCTGTTTCTATTATGTTATTTCTAAGTGTCCCATTCCCGAATATTTCAGTGCGACCCTCGTATTTGAGACAGCTAAATAGTCGCGGTACTAATCATCTGTTTGGCTGTTTAATGGGCCTGTGCCTTCATTTGATATGGCCATTTCAACTTTTAAAAAGTTTGGAACTCGACAAATAATGGAATTTGTATGCAACATTGCAGTCCCAAAATCGAGACTGCAATGTTTTTAACTTTTTAATTTTTGACTGACCATAAACTACGCGCTTCGCAACCTATTTTTTAAACGGCAAAGTCGACTTTGCCGTCCATTTTTGAGAAAACTTCTTTAAACTAACCTTTGCATGGGATAATGAATGTCATGCTTTAAACATACTACATAATATTACCATTGTATTTATTGTACATTATCAAGATATAACATGGTAACATCGGTATTCAAATGTCAAATTTCATTTTATTTGCGTATTTGCTAGTGGTAAATGCAATTTTGCCAATGTTTTTTCTTTAAAAAACATTATTATCAACATTACCGACTATTATAACTAACCGCTGGAACCGTGCACAACAAACATTACAAATGAAGTATTTTGCATAATTAAATCGCTCGAAAGCGGTACCGTTGGCGTAAAAGCGTGTCCTATACGAATCAACATAACTAAGTGTTGAAAATGAAGATTAACGAGAAGAATTTGTGTGCGTTCGCGTCGTCGGCGACGCCGGTGGACCGGGAGGGCTGGCTGGATATGCGGGAGGCGGGCAAGAGCTACACGCGCCGCTGGTTCACATTGAAAGGGAATCTGTTGTTTTACTTCGATAAGAAGGGGGATAAGGAGCCAGCGGGCGTCATTGTGCTGGAAGGATGCACTATTGGTATGTAACACACTTACTTCCACAGCGTATTCAGACTTTTGTTCTGTAAAAGTTAAATATAGTTACTTAGGGAAAGAAGTTCTCTAACAGAATGTGTTTTATAAGGTCTCACAAAATAGGTACTTTTTCTTTCAGTGGTAAACTTGGATATTATGCCAGTAATTATTGTACAGCATGAATCAGAAAATGATCTTGTTTTACTGTACTGTAGCCATAGTAACCAATGTAATACAAACATTATCAATTTATCACAGAGTAATTTGATAATTTCATGGTGCAAAACACATTAAGATACTTATTTCTTTTAAGACATTTTAACTATAGGGTAGTGATTCCTAACATTTTAGGTAATTGACTCTGCAATTGACGTCATTAAAAACCTGTTTTACCTCTAAGGGAGTTAGCAGCCCTAAGTTTGGAACCAATGTTTTATAGTTTTTTGATGTTGTCGAAATTTTATAGCATATTGATCCCAGTTACAAATTGATTGTGTTGAGTTATGGAAGAGTCCAGTCTATGGCTTTGCTGAAAAAGTCTTATATGGAAGTTATACCCTTTTTCACTTGTGCTGCGCATGATATGAATCCCTTTTCTCTAGATCAAGGCTCGGCACCGGGTTTTTCTTCATACAAAAAATACCGGTTTTATTTCGTTCTTTTTCATTCTTTGGTTTATTATTTTATTTTGAATAGGACAATCTAATAATACGAAGTTGTTACCTAAATACATGATTCAAGTAAAGAGCATAAAATAATTAAATATGTTGGGCTATTTTGGGATTAAAAAAAAAACGGTTCCGAGCCCTGCTCTAGATATTATGTTGTTACCACACTACCACACATAGTTACCACATTAATTAAGCATTAGTAATTTACTTTACAGTATTACTAATTGGCAGTTATTAATCCAATTTCCTAATTAGTGCTCTTAATCTAATTTGAGTGTCTAACATTTCTAGTAGTAAAATTGATTTGTAAGTTGGTTCAGTTATCAAAGTATATAATTCCTGAAAAAATATCTTGCTTGTAAAACTTGAATACAACACATTGAATAGGACCAGATTCAAGCAACTAAGGTAAATAAGTTTTTTAAATATAAAACCTGCTCACAAAATTTCACGAGAATCAATAGAGAATATCGACCTGTAGAGAAGAACATTTGAACATACAAAAGCATTCTCAGTATTCTCACTTAAGCTGAACTGGAGACCTTCGCTAATGCTTGGTCAAATATCTTATCTTCAGAGCTAACAGAAGAAGAGGAAACCTACAGCTTTAAGATCGTCTTCCAGTGCGAGGGTGGACGGACATTCTACCTGTGCACCAACTCACAGGCCTCCATGGAGGCGTGGATGAAAGCTCTGGCTTGCGCCAGCTATGACTACATGAAGCTCATGGTAGCAGAGCTGCAGAGGCAGTTGGATGAAGCTGAAGGTTTGAGGAGCTCAATAGTATACGCTTCTAGCAGTTCTAATTCAAATTTTCTTATACTTAATATTTTTGTAAGGTGCTCCTTTTCTACGCAACTTGAATTTTTTAAGCATCTAGTTTTTTACTCTCTTGAACAGGTCATACACCTTAATATAGGTTTACTAGTGTAATGGGTAATAATTTTCTGCATTCTCCTTAGGGTTTGTGTCGCCTAAAGATGCACGTTATATGTTTGATCCCGGCTAGTGTCAATTTATTGTAGCTTAAAAATATTACGACTACTTCCGTAATATTTTATTTTGGTCTAGTTAGCCCTTTGGGTTGAAAGTTCAGATGGCTTGCTATTATAAAAAGTTGGGTACAATTGGAAACCACTAAAGTTCCCTTTTGTCCACAGCGGAGGCAGCGGCAGAGGCCGCAGCGTTAGTGACCACACCGACTGAAGAGCCGCGCGCGCCGCCGCGGGGACAGAGATACAATCCCTTCAACAAACTACCAGAGAACGAGCCAAAGGCCGTACCGGGCAGCAGGCACCGTGAGTACATTTGGCATGGTAACATTTGAATACAGAGTGCATAATTGACCGTAGTTATGCAGAAAACGACCAACTAAATTTTTTTATCAATGCAGAAAGCGACCAAAGCTACTGAGTCAGTGTTGGACATTCAAGAATAAAATCATTATTTGAATAAGAATTTGTAGGAATAAAATCATCTCGATTTTATTCCCGTCAAAAATATTCAAATAATTTTGGTCGGGAATAATTCGTATGAGAAAAAATTGAATGAGAATAACATATTCTTAATCAAATCAATATAATCATGATTTTTATTCGAAATAATATTCCACGAATAAAAATATGGTCTGGGTACCGTATAGGTACTAATTACGTATAGTTAGGTAGATGTAATAGTAGTTAGTCTCTTGTCTAATTTATGGAATTTTATGGAATAAAATCTTACAAATTTACTGTCGCATAGTTTCAGTAACCGTATTATTTTTAATTTACTAACTAATGATTTGGTTATTGAATTTAAAACAAAGATTGGCATCTTGGCTAGGCACCTTGAGTGCGTAGCCAACATGCCAATGGTTTGCGCTACGACAACAAAACGCTATCTCTGGCTCTATCACTCTTACATATTAATGGAGAGAGAGAGGGATAGCGTTTTGTTGTCGTAGCGCAAACCATTGGCATGTTGGCTACGAACCCAAGATGCCTAGCCAAGATGACAATTTTTGTTCTTAATTTAATAACCAAATCATTAGGTAAATTTAGCAGTTCTGGGGGCCTAGCCAACATGCCAATCGCTTGCGCTCCAACAACGAAGCGCTTTCTGTCCCTATCACTCTTACATATTAGTGCGATAGAGAGACAGAGATAGCGTTTTGTTGTCGTAGCGCAAACGTTTGGCATGTTGGCTACGCTCCCAAGGTGCCTAGCCAAGATGCCAATTTTTGTTTTTATTTTAACAACCAAATCATTAGGTAAATTTAGCTGTTCTGGGGGCCTAGCCAACATGCCAATCGCTTGCGCTCCAACAACGAAGCGCTTTCTGTCTATCACTCTTACATATTAGTGCGATACAGAGACAAAGATAGCGTTTCGTTGTCGTAGCGCAAACGATTGGCATGTTGGCTACGCACCCAAGGTGCCTAGCCAAGATGACAAGTTTTGTTTTTAATTTAATAACTAAATCTTTGGGTACAATTTAGCAGTTCTGGGGGCCTAGCCAACATGCCAATCGCTTGCGCTCCAACAACGAAGCGCTTTCTGTCTCTATCACTCTTACATATTAGTGCGATAGAGAGACAGAGATAGCGTTTCGTTGTCGTAGCGCAAACGTTTGGCATGTTGGCTACGCTCCCAAGGTGCCTTACTAGCCAAGATGCCAATTTTTGTTTTTATTTTAACAACCAAATCATTAGGTAAATTTAGCTGTTCTGGGGGCCTAGCCAACATGCCAATCGCTTGCGCTCCAACAACGAAGCGCTTTCTGTCTATCACTCTTACATATTAGTGCGATACAGAGACAGAGATAGCGTTTCGCTGTCGTAGCACAAACGATTGCCATGTTGGCTACGCACCCAAGGTGCCTAGCCAAGATGACAATTTTTCTTTTTAATTTAATAACCAAATCATTAGGTAAATTTAGCTGTTCTGGGGGCCTAGCCAAGATGCCAATCGCTTGTGCTCCGACAACGAAGCACTTTCTGTCTCTATCACTCTTACGTATTAGTGCGATAGAGAGACAGAGATAGCGTTTCGCTCTCGTAGCGCAAACGATTGGCATATTGGCTACGCACTCAAGGTGCCTAGCCAAGATGCCAATTTTTGTTTTTAATTTAATAACCAAATCTTTGGGTACAATTTAGCTGTTCTAGGGGCCTAGCCAACATGCCAATCGCTTGCGCTCCACCAACGAAGCGCTTTCTGCCTCTATCACTCTTACATATAAGTAAGTCACTTTGACAAAAATAAAAAAATGGTCGGTTTCTACAGAACTACGGTCAATTGATTTCCATCGTATTTTCTCGGAAACGTTCGTATTTGTCATGCTACTTCATTCAACCTCAGTACTTTTTGTACAGAGACTGACTGAAATAGCAAGACACGTTCGTACGTTTCCGTGAATATATAATGGAAAATAATTATGCACTAGATCTGTAACTAAGCATATTTTCCTGGATACTTCTACAGAGATAGTAAACAAGAGAGGAATACAGGGGTGGTAAGCGTCGCTCGGATCGCTTTGTCTGGTATTTTACTGACCAATTTAATTGTGTAGATTGTTGTCCTCTTATGTATGAGTTCACTGTTCGTAACACAAGCCTTGTAAAGTCAATGACTAACCTAACCCAACCATACCAGTCTTCAACCATATCTTTCTAATATCAATTAGGTTTATAAAACATTCCTTTTCAATTTGCAGATAAAGAGAACCTCCGACCAGACATTTCTCGCAAGAAGGTCCCTTTCCGCGACATCCACACCGCCTTTGGCCGCAAGATCCTCTTGGACCGTAGCGAGTGGCGCGCCACGCTTGCTAAACGACAGAAGGTTGTGGAATCACCGCTTATACAGCTATAATATCGCAAAAAATGGAAGTTGAAATATTATCATTCGTCTGTGATTTTAATAAAGAGTGCAGACGCTGTTAAACTTTGAGACTTCGCTTCGACGTTCACATCGCCTTCGTCCGCAAGATCCTCTTGGACCGTAGCGAGTGGCGCGCCACGCTCGCTAAACGACAAAAAGTTGTGGAATCACCGCTTATACAGCTGTAATATAGCGAATGGAAAGTTGAAAGAGCATTCGTCTGCAATTTTAATCAAGAGCAATACACAATTGAACTTCTAGACCCTCACGCTTAGACATTCACCTTTTTGGGCGCAAGATGCTTGGCGAACGCGGCGAGTGGCACACCACGCTGGCCGAGCGACAAAAAACGGTAGAATCACCGCTAAAAGTGACAGAAGCTTGTAACATCATCGCTTACAGACATTATAAGAAGCGATAGAAAGCTGTTGAATCGTCACATATACATTTGTAAGAAGCAATGAAATGGTGTGTGATCACAGCTTATACAGTTTGAAAAAGCGACGCAACTTCACCACTTAATGAGATTTAGTCGCACAATAAATGTTCTGTTTCGCGACCTTCACACCTTCCGCCAAGTTCCGTCGTGGACGGAACCTTTTACACAAATACTCTAGTATTTATGTATCTCACGATTTCTTTTACGTTTTGGTTCACCGCCTGCACTTTAGCTATAATTAGGCTTTAATATGTAATAGGATAAGAGAAAGGCCTTTAGGTACTTAAATAAATTCTATGAGATGACTTTTAGGCAAACAATCTCTTTAATGGTTTAAGGAAGATTTTCGAAATCAATGCGGTGCCTGTTCATGAGAACTTTGTATGTAATTATGTGTTTTTATGAGTATTGCAATGATTATCACAGTTTCACGGTGAAAAAACAACTTTAGGATTAGAAGCTACAAAATATTTCGAATTACGTATTATAATTATTAATGATCCGTTGACCCAACTTTTGATTTGATTCATCCTGTTACAAAAAGTAACAGAATTTGAATATTTTCGCCCATAAGATAAGGTCGGCATTAGAACGGACTATTTGTTAAATCATTCTCAACATAATTTAACAAGCTGGAAATCATGTTCTAGAATGAAAATTCTTTGAAATTCTTGATGTCGATTTTATTATTAAATTACTATTAATAACCTTATTATAATTTTGATAAATCGTAAAATATGTGCTCACTTGCCTATCAGTATTAAACGCGCTTCTTAAATGAGTTCCTACATCGGTGTAAATAACTATTTAAATGAAATAAATGAAACAACGGTTGTATTAAGTAGTTTTATTTAAAATCTTTGTTATGTAAACCAACACTTTACAACGTCAACTGAGACAGGGGAGGGACGCGACAGCGTCGCCGCGGCGACACGTCGACAACATGCTGACGACGCCGCGGCAATACCGACGCGTGCGCAAGTAATTTTTCAGCCGCGTTCTTATCCTTAAGTGCCGACAAGCGTTATACAATGCGATCAATTGTTTTGGTATTTCATCTCTTTATATAATTTAATGAAACTAGATAACATTGAGCAATACGATACATTAAAAGCCTGTGCACACCGGACGCGTGCGCATAGACGTGCGCGTTGTAATATACAGATTTTCATGAGAGACGGCACACCGCTTGCGTGATCTGCGTTTTAGCGCACGCGCATGCAGCCGGTGTGCTCTGGCCTTAAGACGCCTTATTCGACTTTGGACGCCCGACGCGGACCGCAGGTGATACTATACACAACATGTGAGTCAAACGCGATGGAAGACAGTTTTCAAATGCCCAGTTCAGAAACATGGTAACAAACAAGTTTACACACAGGTTAGGGATAAACCGAAAATGTCAAACTTTAACGCTCTAAAATAACTTGTTAATGTGTAAAACAATATAATATGCCTCTAAAAATATAATATAAGCAAAACGTGCCCGGCTCAAACTCCGTACATATATGCCCCACACTCACAACGCATACTCTAAACTATTTATAAAACTACAAAAAATAAACAAGGGATCGAACAGACACAGTGACACAATTCAACTTTATTCAATTTCATAACTTTTTAATTGATTCAAAGTGGAAAGGCGAGCCACTGTGCCCGACGCGCCCGAAAGTAAAAATGTCATAAATAAGAAATATTTGGTAACAATTCCTTAAAGATTAAATGGACAGGGAAACTGTGCACGAAAACAAATGGTTACAAAAGGAGGACCGTTAGTATTTACATAAGGTTACATTTTTACATCACTAACCAATCATCTAAAACTAACTTAGAAATATCTAACTGAAGAAATCAGTCACGCAAATTCATGAAAAGAAAACGTACAAAAGAAAGAAATATACAGTTAAGAGTTAATTAGAACTAAGTAAAAACAATACTAACAAAGTTATATACATTTCATGTGGTGGGTGGGAGTTAAGGATCTGGCCACTTAGAGAAAATTATATTTGGTCATAACATAACGATACACTAGGGCTAAATGTTGGGACAATATTTGTGTTGGATTAAATATAATAAAATGAATATAGTCATATAACCACTGCGGACAACTAACAACTAAGTTACACTGTAGTCCTAATACAATTCAACGGTTACATTTGAATATACTGTCATGAAACACTCATAAATAATGTTATTAACGCTACTGTAATACTTAGTACATGTATTTTATTGCTATAACATATGGATATGCAAAGCAAAGTGACCAGGTGCTAGCGTGGTGGGTGTAGCGTCCATTCGGAATCAAACTTTACTACGATGACTTTAGCGTTTAAAATCAATTGACATTTTTAAAGGGACGAATCACGTCAATCTTTTAAGTTTTGAACTCTACGCGGAAGGCATAGGGTCATTATTTCCGTGGACGAGTGAATTCGAAATGGACGCGTTGCGTTCTGTTTCTCTCGTCGATGAAGATTGGACTTTATGTCGTTGGCATAGAGTCGTTGGCGGGGATCGACGAGGGAGAGAGCGCGCGTTATAGCTCGAAACGCTTCTTCCGCTCGGCCACCATTCCGACGAGCGGGGCGACGGTCGTGCGCTCGCGCACGGAGCAGCGACGCGTCCTCAGTTCTGAAAGGAACGAATTAATGATTATGTTGCCGAATAAAGTGGATATATTGTCAATGTCCACAATCGGTCCGTCAGTGTGTAACGACGGTATCCGCGGTATCCGTGAAAGGTTTGTTGGACCAACAATGTATAATTAATTGTCATTAAAAATGACAGCACAGATATTTACTAGTGTGACCACGGTAACCTACAGAATGGCCAATTGCCAAAGGGTTGGCCGGTCGAAGTATTTAGCAGATGGCGTCGGCATAGCTTGTACTGTCAATCCCGAGAATTGTGTCAATTTTGTTTTAATGGAATTTTATGCCCTAGTTTTTGATTTTTTTTTTTGGCTTTTTGGGTATGTATGTTTGTCTGTAAGGCCTTGTTGCCTGATTTAACAGACGGCTGTGGCCGTCATCGGAAAGCCTTGCCAAGGTTGCCAACGACGGCTACAGCCTACTTACGCGGGACTCCGTAAAGTTCAATTTCGCTTAAATAATAGCGATCGCCTGGCGTCCGGGACACAGCATATTATTTCGCCGTCTGGCGTTCAAAAGGTTAAATTTCTAAATAAATATCATCAAAGTAGTGAAGTAGGTAATACCTGGACGGGAGACAGCTGCCGGTTTCTGGTAGCCTCTGTCTTCGCGAACTGTATCTTGGCGGGCCGCGTCGGGCGCGGCCTTCAGCAGCGGACTGCTCCGCGACTTCCCCTGTTAATACACAGTAGTGAAGTAATACCTGGACGGGTGACAGCTGCCGGTTTCTGGTAGCCTCTGTCTTCGCGAACTGTATCTTGGCGGGCCGCGTCGGGCGCTGCCTTCAGCAACGGACTGCTCCGCGACTTCCCCTGTTAATACACAGTAGTGAAGTAATACCTGGACGGGTGACAGCTGCAGGTTTCTGGTAGCCTCTGTCTTCGCGAACTGTATCTTGGCGGGCCGCGTCGGGCGCTGCCTTCAGCAACGGACTGCTCTGCGACTTCCCCTGTTAATACACAGTAGTGAAGTAATACCTGGACGGGTGACAGCTGCAGGTTTCTGGTAGCCTCTGTCTTCGCGAACTGTATCTTGGCGGGCCGCGTCGGGCGCGCCGCCTCCAGCAGCGGGCTGCTCCGCGACTTCCCCTGTTAATATGTCAATGATGACGATAACATGGAAACGACAAGGGGAAAGCTAGGAAACGTCAAAAACTGGCGAATGCTCCGCTAAGGGTCTCCCCACATTATCGACAATAACCGTTAAAAAGTTACTCTATGTCTACGCAATAAGAGCGAACAAGACGTCAGCCGAGCTGAACCGAGCCCTGACGATCGCTTGCGCCCTGAACGGATGCTACATTATGGTGAACGTATGCGATGTGAGCAGCATTTATCGAGTCACTTATGAACTGACGCATTCGCGATGCATTCGCCAGATCTGGACGCGCCTTACGGTGATGTCAAGTCACTAAATTGCCCGTATAAAAAGTGTTACCGGTTACTTGAACATACGCAGCAAATCGTCCACGTTTTTTTTTGGTGAATTTAATTTCAGTATTTAATATAATTATTGCTCGATTCAATTTTTTTTATTAGTATACTTCAATCAATGTCTTGTTGAATTTTTATCAACTTCGGGGCAATTTAAATGGTTTGAACATACTTCACACGTTGTTAGATATTTTAAAAATTATATCTAACTAGAAAACAAATATAAATCAAATTAAAAACTAGTAGTATTTAATTAGATTGCTACTAGTACGTTTATTGAAAATAAAACTGTAACCTATTTCAATTTACTTGTATGTAGTGAAAATACCTACTTAAAACACACGGAAAAAGCATATAAATATTTTTTTTTAGCAGCTTTGATGTATTGTTATTTTTGTGGCAGCAAAAGCAAATTAGTATTAGGCCAAACATGACTTGATATTTAACGCTGGGTGCGAAATACCTATATGATTGTAATTTTTATTTCATGCAAGGATTCTCTCTTAAACTTTTTCAGTTATGATCATTTCACTTCTGTAACTTATTTATTATAAGGTACATATATAAAAATATTTATAACTAAATAAGCAAACCAAAACAAATCAACTAAACTAGGTGCTAAAAAAGTTACAAAATCTGAAACCTCTACCAATCCAATACACTTCAGAATTGTGCTCTTAGTGCTAATTGCGATCAACGCCATCTACCGGATTGTTTAATCCTTCTTTTATGTCATAAGGGTGCCCTCCACTTAAGATTTACAACACTTTTTAACCTGACTTTTATAGCATAAGAAAAGATTTCTCACCAACCGCAGTTGGGTAGTCAGAATAGTTATGGCGGAAAAAACCAAAAAATTCAAAACTCAGATAGGCACATGAGTTACCCTTTGCCATAGACTAATAATACATAGACGGTAAATCCCCTTAACATGCTTGTAACCAAAATACTGCTTAATTTCGTAGTCGACATCTAGTGTCGAGTAGCGGTACTGATAAATCCGCTACTTGACGCTAGATGTCGACTACGAAAATAATCAGTATTTTGGTTAAAAGCATGCCAAGGGGATTAGCCGTCTTTGTATTATTAGTCTTTGCTTACGGTGTAAGAAAGTACCCAACCGTCCACTAGATGGCGCCGTTCCCAAGTCTCATTTACCTGAGTTCCGCTGCCAGACGCCGGCCAGCTGCCGCAGGTGCTGCCACAGCGGCGCCTCCCGCCCATGCTGTTAGTGCACCCAATCAACCATAATGTTCTAACGATATCGACCGAACTGAACTATTCGCTATTTAATAGTCATTATACAGGGTGGAACATTTCTGAATGGATCTAAGACTAAGGATTTAGGAGGAGCTAAGTGATCAACAATCGAGTTATTATAATCATACTCGTAAAGCTGGATTTAAAAGTAAAACAAAATCATTAAAATGAAATATTTATATATCAGTGACAACCCTACAAAGTTATTTACATTTTAAATTGACACATGTCATGTCATTCAATAGGATCTACTTGCTAGGGTTGAAACATACAGATTTTCGCACTAATGTTTAACAAACTGTTTCTCAAAAACGATTAGAAATATTAACGTGATTAATAAGTGAAAAATTAAGTACGTAGCCTGAACAATTCCCAGTTTGCGTAAAAGTCCTTCGTTCTGTTCCATCCGGTATACATATATGCTAAATAAACTCTTGCAAATCGATCGTCACCAAATTGCATGACACAAATTGTACTTTGTTTATTGTTTTTTACACATGTTGAGTGTAACCTCGGACCTACCGAGAACCACGTTCGACGTGTTGCCTCTCTGTCGCACTTGTAAATTCGTACGTAAGTGTGACAGGGAGGCAACACGTCGAACGTGGTTCGCGGTAGGCCCTCTGGCAAGTCGTACCTATAGAGTTCGCCTATAAGCTAGAGTCAGACCGTGAAAAGTCTGCAGCGATTTTGATAGTCCACGCAGTGCAAGTGTCATTTTAAACGTCAAACTTCTATGAAATTATGACGTATAAATAACACTTACACTGCGTGTGCTGTCACATCCGCTGCAGACTTTTCTTGGTGCGACTCTAACTCGGCACTGACTTTGACGTGTCAAAGTGTGAGTGCCAATATATACACCATGTTTTTATAATAAATAATTTTATATCTATGGTGACACTGTCACTATTAAGTCTGTGCAGTGTTAGCTTGGTTTGATTCGTTAAATAGTACCTAGTTTAAATATTGTTTTGGTAAAAAAAGGTCATTAAAATGGTACTTTTTGTAGGAACAGTTACGTATACAAATTTTTGTTGACTGTCGAGGTGAAAAAGATGGTTTTGCCACGACCAATATATTAGTCATAGTTTTGCAAACTCGACATTAGTAATAGCTCGTGTCATATTGCGTAACGTTGCAAGTATATTAAAAACAGTTCAATTCGGTCTGTACAAGATGAAGGATAAAGGAAATGCTTATATTTTCGATATTTACATAAAGGGTGCTAAAAATTTGTTTCTCCATACAAAATACTCGAGAATTTTGAAACCGAATAGTGCAAAGAGCAAATTGAAATTGAATCGTAATGTAATGCAATAAGATATAATTTGGCATGAAGGTTATGTGCAATGTCAAGCAAGCGTGGCGATCTAATGCTCTATGGTATATGGTCTATGAAAGCGCTATAAGCCTGGCTGTTTAAGCTAGTGCTGTGGTCTCGTGAGGTGACGTGAGATTTGTCTCCTACTACGTTACATTACACAACTGAGATTCATGGACAATCTAAATATTTTTACTACTATTGAATCTTTTAGAAACCATTTAAACGACGTACTTTTAATTATACTTTATTTCTTATGGCTCATTTATTTATTTAAACTTTATTGCAGAAAGATATACAATGATAAACAAATGGCGCGTCTGCCATCTTGTGGCCTGAATCGGAAACATACATGTACATTGCCAAAGCAAGTGTTACCATCTACCGTTCTCGTCGGTACGTTTCCTTGTGCAAAGTAGGTTCTGCCATCTTGTGGGCTACATCGGAAGCATAAACGACACATCTGCGCCTCTCGCCAAAAATCTGACGGCCCTTATGCTGCCCCCTATAGTTCATGCACGGGGCCTATAGGTATGAAGTAATAATAACTCAATGTTGTTACCATGTGTTCTTTAGTAGGTATAATGCATTTCCGAGCATATTATAGACCAGTGGTGGGCAAACTTTCTTCATGGGGGGCCAGAAAGTTTAGAAACTTTAAGTGGAGGGCCAGAATAGGCCTGATGACAAATTTTGAAATCCCTTTTAATATTGTCTGTACACTTGTATTGGTTCCGAAAAACACAATATTTCAGCTATACTCATAAGATTTAACATAAATAATTGCATTTTATTGTAGCTAGTTTAAACCTCGCGCGAAAACGCCTCGCACGCTATTTGTGACGTCATAAATTAGATGGTGGTAGTGTGGTAGATATTGTTTACATAGTTTACATACTTACAGTTACGAATTTTGCCTTGAACCCGAATGATATTGTTAATTCAGCACCATATATTACGATTAGGGGTGATAAATACATTACAAAAATTAATCACAATAACTCATTTTATACAAAAACTCTCACACGGTTGCAATTTAAGATTAATTATTTAGATACATGTACATTTTTAGTGAAAATACCGAGAGCCGGTTTTACTTTTTAATTTTTATTTTTTTCTGGTTACGACAGCCAACATGGCAATGATAGTTCCATTCAGCCAAATAATTTAAAAAGTATTTTGGTAAAATATCGTATTATTTAGCATTTAGTTTATAAAATAACAAATAAATATTTACTTTATATCGTGTAATAATATTTTTTGGACGTAATAAATGTTTAGTGGCGAAATAATATTTTTTTTAACCTCCAAACTCTTTGGTGAGGACGTATGGATTACGGTCAATGAGGTTGTCTATGCTGCTCTAAGAAATATGTCATGGAGTGATGACGTCACTTCTTAGATCGCTTCTGATCTGATTGGTGTTTCAGTGAAAATGGCCGATTGGAGAATTTTGTACTTTTATTTTATTGAATATATTAATAATCCTTCAGTTTATACTGAGATTGGGCCATTTGTTGCACTTTGCTATCAGTAATTCACATGTGAGGCAAAGTAATCAAATACAAATTTTGAGTTGTTTTCTTATGTTTGCTGGTAGAATTGACTTTTAAATGATGATTTTCGATGAACAATATTTAATAACATTCATTTAAATGGTTTGATTTTGTTTGATATTTTACATTTAATATTTGCTTCGGGTTGGTGTGGTGAAAAATTTTGTGTTTCACTCGGGGGCAAATTTTGTTTAACCCTCGTGCTTTGAAACCCTCGCAACGCTCAAGATTCAATTTTTCGAAACACTCGCTACGCTCGTGGTTCAATTTTGGGATCTTTCGCTTGCTCGGATATCAATATTAGCACGAGCGGTTAAACAATAACTTTGCCCCCTTGTAAAACAAATCACTATTACGTGTCCTATCCTCTCACGTCACCTCGTGCAATGTCTAAGATCTGTAGGTGGAGTGTGTGGACTATGAACTTACCGCTCCGTCCTCGATGAGGTGCGGCAGCGCGTCGCCCTTCATCTCGCTGGCTTCCGACATTATGTGCGCGCGCAGCTGTTTGTTCCTGGAATTATTTACACGTAATGTAAGTGGGTATAGAGCAGAGGTCGGCAAACCGCGGCTCGCGAGCCGCATGCGGCTGTTCTGTCCTGAAATTGCGGCTCTTCAAGTCACCCAAATAATTAACACTTAGAATTGACCAGATTAGCATTAAACCAGTGAAATCAACTTTTGTGACTATCCCTAAAACTGAAATTTCTACTGTGGTTAGCTCTTCTCTTCAAAAGTTTGCCGATCCCGGTGTTTTGTATGAAACAGCAGATTGTTTCGCAGTTTATCTTCCATACATTCATTATGTATGGAGAGTTTCAGTGATATATGTACGACTTCAGTTGGTTTATAGATTATTTTTCAGATCGTGGCGTCCGTTACCTCATTGGGTAGACAAAATTTCTGATTGAGACTAGCTTAGGATTGAGATAACTGGCGTACACCAAGAGAGGCATATGCTCAGCTACAAATGAGATATTGAAAATGGTAATGATTTTTAAGATTTCATATATGTTACTTATGTTTTTTCTCACCTAGCATCGAGCTGCATGATGTGGTTGTGCGCGTGCGCGAGCTGCGCAGTGGCAGCAGCCAGCCTGTCTTCTAGCGCCGCGGACTCGACGCACTTCACCGAGTACTTCTCGCTCAGCGACAGGATCTCCCGCTTTATCTCCTCCATTTCTTGCCTAGAAAACAAACGAAGACTACAATATCAAGATATGGACAA
This sequence comes from Cydia splendana, assembly GCF_910591565.1. NCBI lineage: Eukaryota > Metazoa > Arthropoda > Insecta > Lepidoptera > Tortricidae > Cydia > Cydia splendana. Next base: position 20,516,754 of record NC_085967.1, on the reverse strand, counting down.
CAATATACTACCTAGTTTGCTTTAGATGAATTATCGGTGTGTTATGCTTTAACCTCTTGCGGCCAAGCCGTAAAATTCAAAAATGGCTATTGAAATTTGAACCCTTAATGTAGGAAATTAAGTTGATTTTGTTTTGTTTGTGTATATAAGTACTATATGACCGTGAGCCTTAGGAGGATAAGCGAGATCAAGAAACTTGACCCGTAGGCTTAAAGTCGAAAATTGTTAAGGAAGACATAACGAGCACTTTTTGACTTAGTTATACAACGTTGCATACAGAACTTTTTCAACGTCTATAACGAATAATCTTGGCAAATATGGGAGACGATACTAATGTTTACTGTTGCTATCCAGCCACCTAGCGAGAGTGTCTCATCTCTCTAGGTGTTGGTAGAGACTCTTCGCTATGAGACCGTTCGCTGACACGACTATCGGAACAATGATCGTCGCATCAAAATCCCACATGGCGGTTATACTTGATACTTTCTTACACCTCTGGCGCAGCGACCCAAAGTGTGTCTTGGCCTCCAACACGCCTGTGCAAGTTTTCAACCTGGAGCTCGCGCTGTTCCGCATCCACCACATCCGCCCATCGATATCTAGGCCGACGGGCCGGCGTGTTGTCGGTGTCCCCTCAAAGGCTCTTTTCATCGCCATATCGCTTCCCATTCACTCTAGATGGCTTGATGCTGGACTTGATAGGACTATTATTATAGGACACTTACTGGTGGCGAGTGCTGAGTTGCGACAGCTCGCCGTGTTGGCCGCGGGTCAGAAACTCCGCCTTGAACTTGTCCACTTCCCGTCGGACCTCGTTCTCATGAGCTTTGCGCATGGCGTCGAGTGCGGCGAGGGTGGCGCGCGTTTCTTCTGCCAACGCTTGTTCTTTGTCCAGCCTGAAATTGAGAAGAATATTTATTAGTATACATACCTACTACAAGTACATATGTAGAACTATGTATTTGTCTTTAAAGTTTCAACGCTATCTGTGAGATAATTCTAATAAAGTTGAGCCTCGTTGTAGCCCTGAGATGACGCAAAAGTGAACAGATTAATTTACGGTTCGGTAAAAGCAAACACCGATCATTAGCAGAAAATATAAATATTATTAGTAGGTACATATCTACACCTTCCGATTACTTGGATACCACTTGTTACGACAAACGGTAAGAAAGAAAGCGTGTCTTAGGCATGTACAAGTAGGAAAAATTCCAACAAGTTTTTCTTGCACTTTTGATGGCAATGCCATTATCTATCGGGTAATATGCACACTTCCTACTCACCTGAGCTGTTCGCGTTCAGCTCGGTGCTTCTCCTCCATCTCTCGCACGATGCGGCGGTGCGAGCTCTCCATGGCGAGCAGGCCTTTCTCGCACAGAGCGCGCAGTTGCTCGATTTCCTGCTGGTAGCGCACGCGCAGCCCGTCGCCGTGGGCGTCCGCTGACACTGCGTTCTGCAAGTGTGGAGGCGAATATGAAGATACAGATAGGATAAGATAGATTTTATTTCATTGAAAAATATCCGAATAAGACAATTACAAATATGGTGTAGAATAAATAGTCAACATAAGCAAAAATTGTACGTCAATTCTTAGGATTAGTTGTCAAGCGGACGCCAGGCTCCGGTGAGCCACGGCAAAATGCCGGGATAACGCGAGGGAGAAGAAGCTGGCTCTAAGATATATAGGAACATTTTAGACGAATATTAACGACAATGCGGCGTCGTTATGCATATTTCAAAATTACTTATTTCAATTGTAATCGAACTGGTAGTTAAACTCGAAACTTTTAAATCATTTTAAAATATGGTTGTCTCCTAGTCCATAGTATAGTCAACGCAATATTCACGGATGAGTTTTTAACACTGTTTAACCTTGTACCTACAAAATTCCGTGTACTTTGATTGACAATGTTTCGAAATCGTCTGATATCTTTTAAGTTTAGAGCATTATCGAATTAATTTAGCTTCGCCAATATTAAGAAATCACTAAGTAATAAATAATATTCATATTAATATAATTTTTAGCATGTATTCGTATGTGTTTATTTTGTTGGGCCCGTTTCTCAAAGGCTTGTAAATTGTAATACAAGCGGATATCACTTTTTGACAGCTTTTGTTAGAAAGGGACTTCCACTCGTATTACAAGTTACAAGCGTTTCAGAAACGGGGCACAGGTCTTAAAGTAAAAAATAGGTAACAAAAGTTTACTTACTTGATTACTAACCTGGTAAGCCGCGCGCAGGCTATCCAACTGCGCGCTGTACTCCGAGTCGAGCGCGGCCAGCCGCCGCTGCAGCGTGCGCGCGCGCTCCCGGAGCGCGCCGCGCTCGCGCTCGTGCTGCGCTAGTAGCGCTGCGCGAGCGCGCCGCGCCGCCGCCAGCGCGCCCGCCTGCTGCGCGCGCGCGCTCTCGCCGAGCGCGCACGAGGCCTGCAGCCTGGGACACGAGCACGCGCTATTAGTGTTAGAAGATAGGAAGGAAGGTTAGTTATGGCACACAGAAAAAGTGGGTGTCCTTCGTTTCGCATATTTTTGGAGAAAAAGAATGAATAAAATAAATTAATAGCAGGAGATCTAAGATCCACCACCTTGCATTTTGGAGACAAAGCAAACCGCTTGGAACAGGTGTTCCTGGGGGTGATCTGAGCTGATTAAGCCCGGTTGCCAGGAGGTTCCCCCCAGCAGGTGGGCAGGGGAGGGGGGGAAAAAGTGCCTCCGGCGCGCCTCACTCTAAGCTTTATATCTGCATACATCTCGCAACTATATTAAGTTTGGTGTCTTTTTCGTGTAGTTCGAGGACGAAGAATTCATTTCTGTGACTAAATTTTCACTCACCCATACAAAAAATTCGAGAAATTCAAAATTCTAAAAAAATCTTTTAGTTTTTTCTTTCGTAAATCCTTTAAAAAGTTTAAACTATAAGGATTTGCTCTAGAAAAAAAATACCTGTGAATAGCCCAGTTATCCTACTATACAGAATACTAAACTTATCCAACATTTTTTTTCATAACTCTGTTAAAAAAAAATGTTTTGTGTCGCGCGGCGTACCTGCATTGTAAGAGCGGTATGCAGCGTTTAGGATTTTTAAGTATGTTTAGATGATTTCTGATACGTTGTTATTCTTCTGGTTGTAGATTACATTAATAAATTACTTCTGGACGTGATATATATGTCGCAGTCGGATCGTATAATCCGCCGTATTACATTACGGCTAGCCGTTTTCAAAAACAGGGGCGTTTTGAAATGCGGCGGTTTAACGATTAGCCGGATTGAATGCGGCTGAATGAGAATCCGCCGGAATGTATTCGGCGCCATACGTTCTTCAACACGGCTAGCCGTAATGTAATACAGCGAGTCATTAGCCGCCGCTTTGACAGTTTTTAGTTCCCATTTTTAACACCCGTGGCGCTGCTTGACAAACGCTGGGGTGTCCATCAAATCTGGAGTTCGTCGGACTGTTTCTTTTCAAAAAACATTTCTTTCGCAACTTAACTAGACGGAGCCCCGCTTCGCGGGGCTCCTATTTCTGAGCGGTTTGCCCTTCGGGCATCTGAAGCTACCTAACGAACCTAACCTACCTACCTATTGCTTTAGTGAGACGTCCGTGAAAACATTACACTTTGGGGGAAAAGGGTAGGTAGGTAAGTAGGTTAGGTTCGTTAGGTAGCTTCAGATGCCCGAAGGGCAAACCGCCCAGAAATAGGAGCCCCGCTTGCGGGGCTCCGTCTATTTAAGTTGTGAAGAAAATGTTTTGGAAAAGAAACATGTAGTGCGGTGGGACCATGGTAAAAATAAATTAAATTGCAAACATTGTCAAACTCCGGTTACGTAGGCGACCGAAAGAACTGGTCACTCTACAATCTAAAATAGTAGTACGATGCTGCTAAACGTTGGCCGCCTTATTGAAGAACGTATCGCAATGACAATCCGGCTAATCGTCGAACCGCCGCATTTCAAAACGCCCCTGTTTTTGATAACGGCTAGCCGTAATGTAATACGGCGGATTATACGATCTGACTACGACATATATACAAATATAAATTAAATATATAAATAAGTATGTTGGGAAAACCATCGCCAACAGAGTTAAGTATTATAAATGTGATAAAATTAACATTATTATTTGTATGTCTTTTCCATATCTCGGGACCGTGGGGTCCCGGACCTTTGGGAGGCGTACGTGTGGCCGAAGCCATCAGCGCAGAGGCCCTTTAAGGCACTTCAATCTAAAAGCAAGGGATACATGTGGTGTATACTATCCCCGAACGCACAATGTGATACATCCGGAGATGAAGACTATTGTCTTTGCACATGGCGGGGAAAAGCAATGCTGCAATAGCAGTGCAGCACTTTTGTGCTGCGATGGGAACTAAGGTCATGGGCTATAGATTTGAAAGTTGGATGGACTGGATAATGGGCTGTGGGAGAGACTAGCGGACACCTGCCGTGACAATCAGTCTCAAAATTGTAAATGACAGGTGGTGACTCGCCAACTCATTGAGTGGGCCCCGCAATGGCCGCACGCACAGTGCGACAACAGGGCAACACTTTGGAGTGGCTGTGAGGTTGTCGAGAGGTGAGTCTGCGGTAGCCAGATCCCGGTAATCCGTTCAGCAGGGCGCCGGCGTTATGACATTTTACACTTCCAACCTGGAGCATAGGTCCCGCTCTTGCGACTCCATTCTGGCCGGCCAATCAAGGCAAGCACAGAGGCGAGGGCCAAATGACAGGGCCCTCTGGAATAGGGGTCCGCGGTGTCGCCACTCACCGTCAGCTCGCCACAAGCGGCCCCCGCGGGACATTATTATTATTATTGTGGTGTTGTGGGCCTTTGAGTGGCGCATTGACCAGCATTGATCTATTGTGACGGCCCTTTAAGTTCATTACTAATGCCCGTTGCATCCAGAAAGTTCCAGATTCTTTAGGCCGTAATGTTTTGTACCTCATACTACGTATTGCACTATGTGTCGCCCTAGGTAGGTACTTCTTTTTGACATTAGTGGTCCACAAGAACAGAGAATGTTCATTGCAGTCTCCTCTGACTCCTGACAGAACCTGCATGTCGCATCTTGTTTCTTGCCAATTTGAAACATATGTTTGTTCAACTTGCAGTGTCCAGTCAGTATTCTGGTCACCGCGCAGGTTTTGTGCCTTTTGAGTCCTAAAAGCTCCTTATCAGTTTTGCTGTTGAACCCTTTGATCAGAGCTTTCGAGTGTTCTTGTCCTTTAACGAACTTCCACCAAACGATTGCTCTCGTTTTTTCTAAGTTGCTGAGCAGAGAATATGCATCCCGTTTTGTGATTCCACAGAACGGTTCTGGGCCGACCAGGGGTGTGTCTGCGCCCTTTCTAGCAAGTTCGTCCGCCTCTTCGTTTCCGTTAATGTCGGAGTGCCCTGGTACCCATCTAAGTGTAACTTTGTTGGAGTAAGCCAGTGCATTTAGGTTTGTTTTATAGTTCTGGACTAGTTTTGAGTTTGACTCAAGGGATTCTAGTGCCAGCGAAGCAGCCTGGCTGTCTGAGTTGATGTAGATATGCTGGTGTCTTAGGTTTCTATCCAGGTTGATCTCCGCACATTTGTTGATGGCGAAGACTTCTGCCTGGAAGATTGAGGCCAGTGTGCCCATGCTGACGCTAGCTCTGAGCTTAGATCTCTCACCATAGATCCCACATCCTACATCATTGCCTTTCTTGGAACCATCTGTATACCAGATGTGGCTTCCCTCTTCGACGTACATTTGGTTGTTGATCCAGTTGTCTCTAGGAGGTATTTCTACTGTGTACAGTTTGGTGAGATGACATTCGGTTTGCGTGTCATCAGTGGGCATGCTAAGGGTTCTATTCGCAAAAACCCAGGCCTTTAGATTGGTTAATGCCTGAGAGAGCCATTTTGGCCTGTTTAGCGTGCATATTCTGTAGACACACTGCTTGGCCTCCTTTTGCACCTACAAGTGGAGTGGTATGATGTCCAGCAGTGCATCTAGGACCGCTCCCGGTGTCGAGGAGTAGGCGCCTGTTACTGTTAAACAAGCCGTGCGTTGCAGGCTGTTTAGAGTGTCTATTGCTGTCTTTTGGCTGGTTTTGTTATACCAGACTGCGGAGGCGTAGGTGACAATTGGCCTCACTGCCGCTGTGTATAACCACATAGCAATTTGGGTCTTAAGCCCCATCTTGCTCCTGCCATTCGACAGCATGACCACATGGCCATTTTCGCTTTTTGTATAATGTTTCTCAGGTGAGGGTTCCAAGTTAACTTTTGGTCGAAGGTGACCCCTAGATACTTGACCTCTGCCGAGAACGGTATTATTTGTTCATGAAGTCTTGGTTTTGTGAGTTTATCGAGCTTCCGTTTCCTTGTGAATGGTTAAATGGCTATTACAGTCTTGCTCGGATTAATGGACAAGTCATTTTCTCTACACCATTTGAATAGATATTGTGTTTAGATTTCCTTGCATTAGGTTGGATATTGTGTTGAGGCAAGGGCCTTTGACGATGACTACAAGGTCGTCGGCATATCCTTGTGTATCAAAGTCTTGGCCTGACATGATTGCAAGAAGTTGGTCCACTGCTAGGGTCCATAATAGTGGGGATGGTATAAAATTCATGCTCTATAAATAGTATTGATGGTCAGAGTGGCTACTCTGTTCGAGAACATGCTATGTACCCATCTGGTGGTTTCGTCTACTCCCTTTGATTTCATACCATTGAGTATGGTCTCTGTGGGCGTATTGTCGAAAGCACCTTCAATATCAAGGAACGCACATAGAGCGGTTTGCTTTTCCTCTAGGGTTTTCTGCACCTGGTTGACAAAGTGCAGAAATTATTTCAGCAACACGGCGGTTTTCAGTTGTGTCGCATGTGTAGGATTTGGTCTATGTTTGGGGACAGATTATAGCCCCTCAGCAACAGCCACCATGCCCTGCTGACTGGGGCTGGTCCAAACAACATGGTTATTGGGAGCCCATATGGACAAGCCTACCTGCGGCGGCTGCTGCTTGTTTAGAGCTTATTCGTTGCCGCTGCAAAACAAAATGCGCAGGAAGGTGCAACTGCGTTAAAAAAAACCTAAAATGCACAGTCACATTGGCATGTAATGGCAATTACGAACAATATATATATCTTATTTTAACCCGCATTTTTTGTCAAACATCTCCTATGTTAATTTTATCACATTTATAATACTTAACTCTATTAGCGAAAGTTTTCCCAACATCTTTATTTATATATTTAATTTATATTTGTATATATATCACGTCCAGAAGTAATTTATTAATGTAATCTACCACCAGAAGAATAACAACTTATCAGAAATCATCTAAATATACTTAAAAATCCTAAACGTTGCATACCGCTCTTACAATGCAGGTACGCCGCGCGACACAAAACATTTTTTTTAACAGAGTTATGTAAAAAAAATGTTTGACAAGTTTACTATTCTGTATAGTAGGATAACTGTGCTATTCACAGATATATTTTTTCTACAGCAAATCTTCATAGTATAAATTTTGTACAAGATTTTCGAAAAAAAAATTAAAAGATTTTTTTTTGAATTTTGAATTTTTCGAATTTTTTGTATGGGTGAGTGAAAATATAGTCACAGAAATGAATTCTTCATCCTCGAATTATACGAAAATGACACCAAACTTGATATAGTTGCGAGATGTATACAGATATAAAGCTTAGAGTGAGGCGCGCGGGAGGCACTTTTCCCCCCCCTCCCTTGCCCACCTGCTGGGGGGAACCTCTTGGCAACCGGGCTTAATCAGCTCAGGTCACCCCCAGGAACACCTGTTCCAAGCGGTTTGCTTTGTCTCCAAAATGCAAGGTCCCCTTAGAAAACGGGAGCTTAGATCTCCTGCTATAACTCTTTTATATTTAAATTGAATATGCAACAAAAGTGGAATATACAAAAGATGATGAAGAATGTAATTTTACTACAATGTACAAATAAAGCAACTAGGATATGCGTATCGAAGGCCACTTTAGAGTTTAGTAGTAATAGGAATAAGTGTGACTTGTTAATAGGTTTCATTTGACCTTCGAAATACCACTACGTGGAAAGTATTAATATAGCACTAGTACCCTAACCTAAGTGGTAACCTAAGTGGTAGTGGGGTCGGTCGGAGAAAAGGAGTGAAAAAATTTGTCACAAGTGATGAAAAAATGAGTGATTTGAGCAAGTGCAAAACTCAGTAAATATGTAAAAGAGAATCAATGAAAGAAACGAAATAAAAAAAACGAAATTAAGATTCATAATTTTCAATTTGTTTTGGTACTCTTTTATTATTGAAAACGCGCATTACATCCACTGGCACTCATACCACAAAAAAAAGTAAAAGTAGTAATTTTCATTGTTCGTATGAAATCAAATCGAATGAACATTCTACAATATAAAAATAGCAAATATTTTACCTGTCCAACGCGTCCTGAAGCTGCTTGCAGTGCTGGCACGGGACCAGCGCTTGCAGAGCCTCGACGCGCCGGCGCAGCGCCTCCACGCGGCCCAGCACTCCCTGTCCCTCTCCCGCCCCCTCCGGCGCCGCCTCCGTCTCGCTCGCGCCCCCCAGCGCGCCCCACACCGCCGCCACCGCCGCCTCCGCTCGCTCGAGGCTCTGGCCGATCTTCGTCAAGTCTTCACTGTTACCCGAACAGTCACTGGAGAAGAGCGCGCGGCACTCGTTCGAGAAGTGCTGGAAGAGGTACACGAACTCCGCCTCTTGGGTGGGGTCCGCGTCCAGGGAGGAGATGGCGTCCGTCGGCGTGCGGGGAGCCGGGTCCCTAGGGGCCGAAGCCCTGAATGTTCCTTCGACGACGGCCACCCGCGCATCTACTAAAGCTTTATGCGCTAGGACTTCGGCCAGCTGTTGCAGCAACACGCGCGAGTCTAGACCCGGTGAACCTTCTTTGCCTCGCCTCTCGCCGAGGCACTCGCGGTATCTAGCCGCGATGTCTCGCACGGCCGCGTCCATCTCGCATCTTAGATGATCGTGCGCCGCCTGCCACCACAGTTCTAAATCTGCACGATCTTGAGCCGTTAGAGTTAAGCGTCCTGAGCGCGCGCGATCAAGATTTTCTTCACACAGTTGTGCCGCGCGGCCTAGAGCGCGTGCGACTTCCGCTTGGACTAGTTCGGCGCCGAGCGCGTCGCGCGCCGCCGCCCACGCTTCACGTACTCTGGCGGCCTCTAATCCGGAGCGTTGTTCGGAGTCACCATCGCCAGGCGCATGAGCGAGAGCCTCAGAAGCCAGGGCGGAGCACAGCTCGGCTAACTTGTCGGTCTTATATCTGTCTACTGCGGCGGCAACTTCGCGCTGTGATGCTCGGAGCGCTTCCAGATCCGCGCTTTGGATGATAAGCTCCGAAGCCCGCAAGTCCCTCGTCTCGCGGGTGCTGTTCATGAAGTCGATCTTCCTCGACAGAATCCTTGCCAGGTAGTCCAGCGAGCTCCTCGTGCTGCTGATATTCCGGCAGCTGTCCCCGCTAATCTTACACTTAAGGTTATCGATTAATTGACTAGTTTCGATTATTTCAGACTTTATTAATCTAGCGAAGAATCTGCTCCCGTTGGACGATTCCAGAGCCTCTTGGATCCTGGTGACCAGGACTGCCTCGTACGCTAGTTTCTCGGCTAGGATTTCTAAACTCTTCCTCTGAGTGAGCTCACCCGCCTCGTAGAGTGCCGCTTTCTTCTTTGAGAGTTCTAGGAGCTTCGCTCGGAGCTGTTCTTCGAGCTGAACGACCACCTGCGCCACGCTGTCATTGGCATCTATTTCTCCATGCTCGCAATCAACGACGCACTTATCGAAGCACTCTTGAAGTCGCTTACTGACGTCAGTCAAGCATTTCTCCATGGACTTGATGCTGTATTTTTTCTCGAGACTAGGGGAAGGCGATCGCCTGGACTTCGCGGCTCGCATGGCGCTCATCTGGCACAAGCACTCGTTGACTTTGTCGCGGGAGTGGATGACTACACTCTCGAGGCTCTGCAGCCTATCGAGTAAGTGTCGTTGCGACTGTGTTCCTAAACTCTCCGGGCTATCTGTGAAGACTGGACTGTTGGTAGACCGTGTGGCCTGACTTAGGGATTCACACGAGTTTGTCAAGTCTCGTCTGTTCTCGAACGCTGATGCAACTTTGGTTTCTAACGACGTCAGTCGGCCGAGCATCTTCATCGGCTCCGAGCTCGTTGCCAATGCGCTGTCGAGTGACTTCCTCCTTAACCGAGCGGCTAGCCTCTTCGCTCTCTTCTCTTCTGACGAGCTCTCTGTTTTGGGAGCTTTCTCTTTGGCAGGCGACGCACTCTTCGACGGAGAGTTTATGATAGGAGCAGGTTCTCCCGTTTCCAAGAGTGTGATTTTGTTTTCAAGCTCAGTCAGTTTCTCTTCGACCTCCTTACCTAACGTGAAGGATTCTCTACCTTTGAGAGATAAACTTCGCCGTTTTTCTCTGGACTCTGACTTCTGAATTTTGTGTTTCAGCGTTCGTACTTGCTTATCGGAGGCCGTCAGTTTCTGTGTTAAATCCAAAATGCGCGCGGCCATCAAGTCGATCTCTGACCTACTGCACTGCTCCCTCAACTTCATTTCATTTCTCAGTTTCATGTTAGTTATTTCCAGTTCATCGTACATGTTGTGAGAATCCCGGAGTTCTTTCTTCATAGTTTTGATTTCCTGAATGGCTTTAACGAACCTTGATCTAAGCTCGACGTATTCTTCGATAAGTCTGTTTTTCTCCAAGGATTCCAAGTCCAAGTTTCTGTTGAGGTTGCTGAGATCGCTGAGAGAGCCGATGCTCTTTCGCTTCTCCTTGACCGGCGATTCTGACGTCACGCGCCCCTCCAGCTCTCTGATCCTCATGTACAAGCCATCGTTCTCCTTTACACTCTTCATGAGCTTCTCGTTGAGTTCGCTGAGTTCTCGTTGTAGTTGCTGTACGTTCTCCTGCGCTGAAGCCAGCTGCCTCGTCAACAGCTCGCAGTGCTCCGTCGACTCTTTCAGGAAGTTTTGAGTTTCTGTCAACTTCGTTTCCCACGTGGTCTTATCTTGGTTGTACATCTGTTTTAACGCATCCAAATTTTCAGCTTCTTTAGTTCTGATAGACAACTCTTCTTCCTTTTGCTGTAGAGTGGTTACTAGTTCCTCCATTTTCTTTTCTCTAAGAGCAGCCTCTGACTTGAGTTTGCGGAGGCGTGCAAGTTCTGACTCAGCGGCGTTGACGTCCGAAAGTGCAAGCTTCAGCTGTTTTCGCAGGTCGTCGATTTCAATAGACTGTTTGTCGATGGTCGATATGTAGCTGCGTTTGCGTGGCTCGTTTGGTTTTTCGTTTTCGTCGACTTCGTCTGGACGGCTTTCTTTGGCGGAGTCTATTTCGTCTTTGTCGCTTTTTGGTGTGTCTCGCGGAGGGGTTTGGTGGCAGCCTCGCGCGCGGACTTTTTCTTTGACCTTGCTGATAGGTGTTCTGTTTAGGATGGGTGACGGTGGTGGCTGCGGCGCCATATCTCCCCAGTCCGCGCTATCTCTTCGACCGCCTTCTGAAGCTGTTCGGTATTCTTCATCAGACGAGAATGGCGCTGATCTGCTCGTGATGGGAGTCACAGGTGTGATGGGTGACGTGGATGACTCTGAAGCTTGGTCGACGCTGTCTTCCCGCAGGAGCAAGGATAGCGGTTTAGATTCTGGTAGACCAGCAGTTCGGCGCATAGCGGACACCCAATTGGCTCGTATGCCCGCCGTTACCGCTGACAATACGATATGTTTGCCATCCCATGTCTGAAAAAGAAATAATAATTTATTAGTATACATCATGCACTATGGTAAGTTTAATGATTTATAAGTTACACGCACCAATAAAAATAATAACTACAGGATTTCAGACTAACCTCAGTCTCAAAAGCGTATCCATTAGTAGATGCCGACGTCGGCAGTTCCACAACCCTCGCGATGCCACTCAAATCAATCACCCCATCCATCAGCCCCCTATTCTCCGCATGCGGGTCCCTGAAGTAGAGCAACGCTGCGCCGCGGAGCACGAACCAGTGGCGCGACCAGCCACCAGGTCCGCGGCGTTGTAGCCAGCCGGCCCTGGCGTGGAGAAGGCGCTCGGCTGGGAGTTCCACGCGACCGCTCTCATTCGGTTCGGCTACTTCGACCGCGTCGGTGGGCTCGCTGCCTTCGCTGGCTGAGCTGGAGCTGCCTTCTTCCGGTGGTACGGCGCCGTCGGGTGACCCTCGGACCTGGTGAAAGATTGGTATTCGATTTTAGGTGTTTGACCATTTTTTATGAAGAATTGACTGATGTGATTTGCTCCAATATCCTTAACTTTAACAAAAGATCATTTTCTTCTATTCTATTCTGTACTTTGTTCGTAAATACTGAGGCTTAAGTCAATTTTTTGGTGTGAAAATGTGTACTCCAAGGGTTTTACCGGAAGGCGATCAGGTGCCAAACGGGTAGGCCGCTCTAGCGTGGGCGGCAGCGCCCGGCGGCTGCGCGGGCGCGTCAGCGAAGCGGCAATGTCGCGCAGTTGCTCGTCGTACCGGTGCTGGAGTAGTGGCGACGACACGCTGGCAGCTGTGGGAAAAGCAGAACGCTTAGGTGAGCTAGATGGGCTGACCAAGATTTTTTGTGATCTTATTTAAAAGCACTATCGAGACTCCCTCCCAGCCCCTTGTAAGAAAAAAATAAGACATGGTCGACACCCTGCCCGCTAAATCGCTTTAGGCAATAAATGGATGGAGCTTAGAAGACCGCAAGAAGCGGAGAAGCCTATTGCTACGCTTCCCTTAAGCTATGAAGAATTTCATCTACCTATTTCTATTTCGTCTTTATTTCTTTCAGTTTTTAGGCTATTTTCGCAGCGAACTTCTTTCTGAATCGGCCATGAAATTGCTACTCACGGTCATCAGGTGTTGTGGGTGTGGATGGTTCGGCCCAGGTGTCTCGGCGGCGTGAGCGCGCCTTCTCGTCCCCGTTTATCTTGTCTCTGGTCGGTGGCGAGGCCGATGATACTGGCTGATCGGTGTACACTGTGGACAATACAATGGACAAGTTAGTATATGCACAAAAAGTATCTAAATTTCAAAACAAATGCTCGTTTTTGACGGGGATGTCAATATGGTCTCCACATTCTAGACCGAGTGAGGAATGTCAAATTCCGAAGCCGCACTAAGGTGCAAGAGGTGGGATACGTCATTACCAAACTAAAATGGAGTTGTGCGGAACATAATATATGCATAGCACAATGATAACATTGATAACATATGGAGAAACTGAAGAAAATGTTAACAGAATGGCTTTCAGATGAAAGGAGTGTCTGGCGTCCGTTAGCTCGTTGGGTGGACATTTAGAGGATTGTGGGTCACTTCTGGATGGTATATTTTTAGCTCAGGACCAAAGCTGAAAAGATGATTATTATCCTAGCAGTTTCTTGGTTGGCTTGTGCCCAGGATCCGCTTTTTGCCATCTATCCCCTAGAATTCACGCAGGCATTACGTATTAACCCTGAGGGCAAACTAGGCCTTATTGGGGTCCGGTTTCGGTATTTCTCAATCGTCTTATAATCACGTTCTAACTGTTCTCCAATTAGATGAAGCCATAAACGTATATATTTATTGGATTGGAGTGATACGCTTTAACTGTCAACCATTATTGATCGTCGGCTCTAAGGCATTGTTAAAGCGGCATGGTTGATCTTGTATTTTAGTAGAATTTCATTACAGTTTCTAGTGTAAAGGGAATTAAATTAATCCTGGTATAGCCGTTACATTTCAGGATTTAGGTGTCACATAACCTTATTTTATTTTATAAGTAAGAACAGTATCAAAACACTGATTTTTAAACTTTCACGGGTTTTTACACATTATTAATTACGAACACGGACGGACGAGTATTTCTTCGAGACCACGGGGACAATGCTAACTTAATTATACGCGATTAAGTCCCGTGTTCGTAATTAATAACAGGAAGCTTATTATGCCTGGTATTATCGCATGGGACACATTTAGTTATTTGACGAAAACTAGTATTACCCCAAGAAAGTACAGAATTTGACCATGACAAGGGCAATCAACATTTATTTTCTCCATCATTTCACTAATAATGGATTTAAAAAAAATTATACCCGTGTATTTCAGAAACGATTTTAATAAAAATAATTAAACACATTTAAAGCCAACATACACTACATGTGGTCAAAAAGTCGTTTCTGAACTGAAGTCGGTTAAATTACAGGATCGCTAAAAAAAGACGAGTGATTGGCCGAGCCGAGGACCGGGCATGCGCCCGCGGCGGATTTACTACCTCACTCCCAGAGACTACGTCCAACAGACTCATAAAACTAAGAAATGCAAAGAAATACTTTATTAACGCTTTGGTGTGATCGAGGCCCAATGTTTCTCTTACCCCATCTAACCTTAATACTTGTTCTTTTTAACTCTACAGAGTTTCTTCTTAAATTTAAAATACAAATACAAAACTGAAATAATTGTCATACATAGTTTTAAGTCAGGTCCCCACTGAAAACCAGCGCCACGGATTGCCGCGGCATTATGCTGAGTGGGGTCCTATTTTAGCGTCCAATGTTTTTTATGTCTGTATGTCTTTGTTTGTCTGTATGTAATATGTTGTGGCGTTAAATAAATGTATTTTCTTTCTTTCTTTCTTTCTATATATGTATGTACTAAGAAAAAAAATCTAATACTTCTAATAGTAGAAATACAAATGTATTTATTTCATTACTTTTTTACAGTTGTTCTTAATTATAAGGGTTCTTATTTACAGCGAACCTTAAAGATACTCTAGATTCTCTGTAGATTTGTTTTCTTCTACTATAGCGTATCATTTACTTATGAAATGCTACATTAATAGAGTCTGTGCGGAAAGAGAAGAGTCGTGAAATGTATGGGGCTCAATACATTCTTTCCGAACAGACTCTAACAAACCAAACAAACTTTAAACTACTTCATCACAAATACTACATAATACAAGTACTAGTCGTCTTATGCATGTTCCGTGTATAAAATAATCTGTGGCTATTTCTCTCTATGGAGAGGAAAACGAACTATTTCACGTTACAATGTAAGGTCTATTTCGGGCACTTCGAAATCAATTCCAATACTGATTGTAAGTTTCAGTTTATTTTAGCCAAGCTTGACATAGTTACGACTGTTGGATAATTTCGTTCCAAAGCTTGAAAGTCGTATGTACTCGTAATTGATATAAGGTAATGCGGGGTAAGAGGAACATAGTTTTTTATCTGGGGCAAGAGTAACTGTATGAGGATTCCCTACAAGTGTTACTCTTGCCCCAGTGTTTGTTTTACCCCATCTGACCTGAGGGATAACCTAGGTGCGTGGGGAAAAGTTGGTGTGTCATAAATCACAATATTGTAAAATAACCTCAGGTTGAATTCTTTAAGCGCCGCGTGCTTTTTGAAATAAAGTGTTCTTATTCTATTTGAAGCCTTAAGGATAAATACGTCTTCATTTTCTGCGGATCGCATGCCGCAAGGTCGAGTAAAAAGTTAAAAACATTCGCCCTTTTACCTGATTATTTACGAGGGAACTCGGCGGTCCGGAGATCAAATAATATAAATGAACTGTCATTATGTAAAATTGTAGTGCTGTTTGTGTAGGGTTGCCACTGGGTTGCCAGGTGAGAAGATTTGGCAGGATTTTTAACCCGTGGAGCGCCCTAGTGTCAAACGTGTGATCTTAACTCACTTTGGGCAGGGGTGCGAAACTCCTGACTTCGGTCAAACTCGGCTCCGCTTGGCTCAGCATTGCTCCGAGCAATTATTAGGGTTGGCACCACTTGATTTCCTTTTGCATGCATGACCACAGATAAGATAATCACTTGATTTTTGACAACCCTAAATAGCCGAAAGGGATAGCGCCATATATTAGAAAGAGACAGCATGATTCGACCCTGAACCGCTGTCAAACTTCGTTTTTGTAGGAAGTTTCCTTTCTGTACGGTAGTACTATTAATTATTCTGTGCTTTGGGTCATAGCGACTTAGGGGCTGTCCATAAATTACGTCATCGATTTTTGACGATTTTGACCCCCCCCCCCCCCCCTATAATCATCCAAAAATCATGCTTCAAATGACCCCATTTCCTCCTACTTCATGCTACCGTCATCCGATGTCCAGACTCCCCCCCCCCCCCCCTAATTTGAAATGACGTAATTTATGAATAGCCCCTTAGTATCAGACGTGTGTTACTACAGATCAATATGGGTCAAATTGCTTTGCATCAATTTGTTGTATGGTGCACGTTCGACGGGTTAAGTGTGTCAACATATTTGATAATCAGGTATTGAATTATGAGTTTTAATTTTGAACTTATTGCTCGAGAACATGGCAAACAATACATAGTACCTAAGTATGAGTTCTGAAGCTGTTATGAGTGGATGGAAAACTTGATGTGGTCAATCAAACTTAAGGTGACGTTCGGATGTCAACTGCGGCTGCATATATTACTGTTGCGGCGTCGTTGTTGCCGCCGCTGTATCTGATAATTTATTTGATATTTTATGACGTTCACCACTGCATTACTGTCGCGATTAGAACGTTCATTCTGTCACTTATTTTTATCAAGGAAATTAAGAGATACAGAGGCGTGCTAGTAACTCCTAGAGTTGCACGCGCACATAAACTGCAGTGGCTGCTTAAGATGCCACCAGGGCTCGGAACCGATTTTTTTTAAATCCCAAAACATCCCAATATATTTAAATATTTTATGCTCTTTACGTAGGCCTGAATCATGTATTTAGGTAACAACTTCGTATTATTAGATTGTCCCATTATAAATGAAATAATAAACCAAAGAATGAAAAATAACGTAACAATACCGGTATTTTTTGCATGAAGAATAAACCGGTCCGGTAATGCCACAAAGGCCGCACGCTTGTTTGCCACCGTCGTGTATAAAAAACACAATGAAACCCATTAAAGCCTATATATTTTTCCACAAATTCCTCAAATCCTGGTAACCCTGCGCACACGCACGCAACCTCACAGGGAGTCAGCAATGCCGCCCGAGATAAATTGTAATTGTCTCATTAATTACTGCGGCGTTATAGTACTTATAGTGTTCTCCGCCTAAGTACGTTTTTCAGTAACGTGTGGGACCTTTTTTATTGAGTGCTTGGGAAAAAGTACTGCGAAAAATAAAGATACATATTTCAGGTCTGTTGTATTTTTTTACTAATTAAGAGTAGGTTAATCTTAATACAAAAACTATATACGGCGTGGGTGCCATAACCATTAGTTACACTACCTATACAGGATGATTCATGAGACGTGAGCAGGACTAATCCTGCACACTCAGTAACTGATAATTGATCGATAACCGTCGTATTTAGGCGAAACAACCACACTTTTTCCTATTTTTTTAACTTTTTGGTGAGGGCAAATTTAATCCTCTACAATCATGGTCACCCTACAAGACCTAATTAATAAGCATAAAACCTCTTTAATTTTTGATTACGAAGAAAATATATAAACTGTCAAACTTGAGTGAGATACGAGTTTTCAAAAGTAACCAGACCGCGATGACAGTGGTGACATTCAATTTGACACAGAATATCGGTAGTTTAGTATTCTAATTTTAGGGTGACCACGCATGTCACCCATGTCACGCATGTTACGGTTATTCATAAATTAATAACTTTTTTTTTCAACGTGACTAGAAAATTAACGTTAACCTCACTAATACTGAAACGAAAGTGTTGCTTATAATCTACGAAATGCGCAGTATTAGTCCTGCTCACGTCTCCTGAATCATCCTGTATAATATATAGTACAAATTGAATAAAATTTTATTTTGTGGGGCTATTTGGCAATTGGCTGTATGGGACTTAATAAAAAATTCCCTGATATTATATACTTACTCGTAAACTAAGAATGTTTTTCAGCGTATTGAACTGGTGTGACCTTCTTTATTGAACGTGCTTTGGAGTAAAAATACGTAAAAAAATAAAGATACATATTATGTTGTTTTTATATTAATTAATATTATCTTAAAGTGTATGTTTTTCATAGTTTTCATATATCCAGAGGTTCGCAACCCCCTGGTAGTTAATTTTTACACCACGACTAAAGTTGGTAAAGTAAACAACCGCTAACTCGGTCTTTGGCGGCGTCAGTATCGATATATTTCAATTTATCCCACTTCTGAATCAAAAAGACATATCTTCTCATATATATCTAGTAGTTTAAGCCCTTTCCTGTTAAGGTATGTGGTATTAACAATTTAAAGTCTTTTTTATAGACTACGGCTGCCTATAAATTATAATTATCCGCGTGGTTATAGTTCTCGTATCGACATATTTTTGCATATTAATAAGTTATTACGCGTAGTGTGTAGTCTAGACTTATAAACAAAGTTTTAATAGGTCGAACGTCGTTACTATGCGTTTAAGATTGGTATTATGTAAATGTAAAAAAATATGTAGGTAATACGGTTATTCATCAAATGAGAGTTACTTACTGGGTTAAAAAAAGACTAAAAATACTATAGAGTTCCAATGTTGTTCGTACAATAACACTGTTTTTATAGTTTTCAGAATAATATGGCCTAGTGTACGCGGGACTAATGGGGTTAAGTGTACGCGTTTATTCGTTTGTATCGTGAGCCGGTCCTCATTAATTTATACTATATTTCGCCACTTTATCTTGTATTACCACTGTCATTTCAAAATATATGTGGCCTAGTGTTCGCGGGACTTATGGGGCTAAGTGTACGCGTTTATTAGTTTTTGTCGTGTTATCGCCACGTTAGCTAGTCCTCATTATTCAAGAGCCCTAGATTATACGAGTACTAGTCATAACTACAGAAGGTTCGTTTGTGTTCAAATGATGCACTATTAGCGTAGGTACATGCACAATTGCACATCAATGATATTTTTGCACCCGCAAATGTATTTTTTTTTCCTATATTTTATAACTAGGACTTTGTTAATACTAGAACAAAAGTTTTCAAAGGAAGTTAGGCCTTTTTGTACGGGAAACCTTTTTTCCCGTGTTACAGTAAAATAAATTAATAAATAAGCAACTTTGACTTTTTTGACTCCAAATAAAAAATATATAAAGCAGGCCACTGACGAGCCTTCCAAATGGATGCCGTTACAATGGATTCATCCAAATGGACGGCATCCTAATATTAAACATTGTACGTCTTTGACATTCACGGACCGATTTTGGATTGCAGCCACGCTATTTAGACTGTTGGAAGGCTCGTTAGTGGCCACCTTTAGTTATTGATTTTGTTTTGGACTCTAAATCGTTTGAAAACTATAAAACGAAGTATTTACTTACCAACTTACAAATGTACTTAAGTATGATCAAGCTAATGAAAAATACACAGTGTAGGTAGCGTCTTTGGCGAAGGAAAACATCGTGAAGAAATCTACACCTACATACATCTGCGAAGAAATTCAAACGCATACCTACAGGTGTAGTAAGTAGTATTCTATCAGAATTGGACCCCACAAGCCCTCTCGCGCATGAGAGGATGCCTGTGCCCAGCAGTGGGACGTATATAGGCTGAATTATTATTATATTTTAGCATCATCGGACCCTCTGGTCTATGTAAGCTGTGTTATCCCAGGTCCCACGGTGGCGGTGTAAATTGCGCACAGCTAGCACATTTCTTTATTGGAAATGTATGTAAATGCCGCCATTCACCAGCCTGGCCGGACTTAGAACGTCCAGTGTAGCTAGGGTTGCCAACCGTACTATATTATATAGTATTGTACTATATTTTGGCTCTCTGTGCTATATACTTTTGGAAAAATATATAGTACGCTAAAATACTATATTTCCGATTAAACGTATATTACACTCATGTTTAGTATTTTATCTAAAAGTACTATATTTTTTTGAAATGTACTATATTTTTGATGCCTTATTCTGGAAAATACTTTATTCCTAAGTGTAGCTGATCTTTGGTTATGCATATAGTTTTTAAGGTTCAGTACCCAAAGGGTAAAAACGGGACCTCTATTACTAAGACTCCACTATCCGTCTGTCCGTCTGTCTGTCCGTTTGTCACCAGGCTGTATCTCATGGACCGTGATAGCAAAGCAGTTGAAATTTTCACAGATGATGTATTTCTGTTGCCGCTATAATAACAAATACTAAAAACAGAATATAATAAATATTTAAGTGGGGCTCCCATACAACAAACGTTTTTTGCGTAATGGTACGGAAGTTACGGAACCCTTCGTGCGCGAGTCCTACTCGCACTTGGCCGGTTTTTTAAACCCCATTTTTAACCCCAGACGCAAAAAGTGGGGTGTTATATGTTTGACGCCAATGTCTGTCTGTCTATGGCATCGTTGCTCTGCAACGCATGGACCATTTAAATGCGTTTTTTTTACGTGAAAGAGGTTCTATGAAAATCATTAGGGCTCTAGACTATATAACTATCCTAAGGGCTTATTTAGACGGCGCGCGAACTCGCATGCGATTTTCGTTACATTGCGGACTGTTGGTTACGTCCAATTCAACCGACCGATCAAAAACCGCAATGTAATGATACTCGCATGCGACTTCTCGCACCGTCTAAATGAGCCCTAAGATTATGAGGTCGGATCAAAAGTACACGCTGCATTGCTACTGGTCAGATTATAGTTGTCAGGAATCTAGGGGTCCAGTTAAAGCAAATGGCTTGTGAATGTACGTTTAAATAGGCCTCGGTTGCCGCATTTAATGTTCATAATAATTGCGTTTTATTGCCGCGTTTCATCTTGTTTAAAATGGAATGATTTTTGTATGTAGATTGAAATCTTAATAGTACATTTGAAAAATCTCTCTGATGGAACTTGGCGAGATCACATTGGTCGTAAGTAATTAAAAAGAAAATATTATGCGACTTTTGTAGTTATTAGGACATTTTCAGTTTTCACATAACTGTGTACCATTAACGGCTGGTTATTAAATCCTCTCAAAACTGACGGTCAATGTCAAATCTTATACCTTTTGTCAGGAATATAACGGTTACATGTTACTAAAACATGAGTCATGATACATGTTACTAAAACATGAGTCATGATACTTAAGTTACTAGTTAAAATGAAAATGCCCATAAAAATCGACTCAGTCCCACAGTAAATTAATACCTAAGGCAAAATGTTCTAAAAACATGTCTAATTTCATGTTTTATTTAGTTCAGAACAAAGGTAAAATAGGAATAAGCTTGCCAAATTGTTGCCTAAGGCTTTAAGTCTTAACTTTCGATTTTGCGATTTAAATATGGACAGTTAAGTAATTAACATGGATATTTAAAATGATGGCTTTATTGGGTTTGTATCGTCGGTGTTTATGATGCTTTTAATTTATTGGGAAGACTGAGTAATCACTAAACCTATTAAATTCTGTTTAGAATTCGGTTCGCTTTTTTACCCTATTTTTTTACATAATTACCAACAACTACCTAGTCTACCTATTCTTATAATCTTGCACAGGGGCAGGCGTGGCTCACTCCGCGATTTCGTCGCTTTGCTACAGGTAGCTAAAAGTACATCCGTTCCACACCAATTTTGGTGGCTAGCCATAAGCCGCGCGTGGCGCTGTCGCCACCTAGCGGCCATATCTGTCCTGATCGTAACAGACGCGTTTTGTTAGAGAGCGAGTCTTCTGTACCTAGTACTATTATTTATTCTGTGACACACGATTGCTGAAAATGGACGACTTTGCAGAAATTTTCATTGCTATTAAGTGATATAAATTATTATAAATAAATATTTTGCTTAAATATGAAAGCTGATCTCACAATATTTTAACATAGTTGAATATAAAAATAAACAATAGGTCTCGCGAAACCGAAGCCTTAGAGCCTGCTGTCACGCGTCAAGATTTACTGTTAAAAAAATGGGCAAGTTTAATAAATATGAATGAGCACGTAGACAAGCAGATGTAAATCATCGACACCCACTGCGCGTGCGCGTTGACTCCGTCTACTCCCCTCTACCCCCCACCAGTCGGCCGACCTCGCGACCTAGGCCGTCACAAATTAATATTATCTGTAGGTGTCAAATGTCGTTTATTGGAAAGTGTGAAATCTATTATTTAGGAATACAATAGGTACCTATTACTGTTACTGTTTAGCGTATCACAAGAAAGCGTAATTTTTAGTAAATATAACATGGTCCTACAACCTCTTCTTCTTAAAATTTCTACGGTGAAGGTTTTTTTCGAAAAATATTTTTATACCCCGAATAAAAATTAAGTTTTTCGTGTCTGCTCATAGATTACCACATTATGGAGTCTGTGAACACCACACTTTCGCACTCTTTTACTTGGACATACGGCACAAGCTCCAACTGACGGGTGCATCGTAGGTATACGATTTCATACAACAAAGCATATTAACCCCTAAAACATTTTTTGTTGATATTAAAAGCAACTTTCATGAGTGCACTTTAGATGCAACTAAAATGGGCGGCCGCGCTCTCATGCCAAATTAGTATGTGAGTGCCAACCGTTAGTTGTCTTATATCTTATCATATCCATCGCTCCATCTAGAATTCTAGATCGTAAATGATCCGCATGACTACCATATCGGGCAGCCAATGACCCGGGTGACTAATGATGACGCTCTGGGGCCCCGATGACGCCCGCCTGCATCACGATGTGACTTTCTAGGGTCCGAGATGAGTAAGACTGGCTATACCTTAATTGGTAGCCAAAAAACAGGAGCTTCTGTACGCACGAAGTGTGATAATTTCTTCGAACTTGCCCGAACACACTGCCGCGTCTGAATTGGCTAATTGGGTCAAAAAAGTGGAAAACCTGTGTCTATTCTGTGAACATAACGAAAATTAACGATTCCAGTACCTTGAGTACCTTTTTCTAAGACATTCATCATAGAAATGAAAAGAAGTAGAAGATTTTAACGTGCCGATAAGGCGAACGAACGAAAGTGCGAAAATTTGTTTACTTTATGAAGTCCACAGCAAAGTCGCAAAAAGTTTTTAAACTCAATTATTATACATCATCATTTCTTAACTTGGGTTAACCAGCTCTGAACAGGACAATATTCATGAATATGAAAGCCGCTTTCGCGAGTAACAGTACTTTGGTACTTATAGTCAACTTAATCCAATTTCTTATCCGTTTTCCCAAAATTAACCCAGACCCATAAACCACGTGAATAGCCAATAACTCATTATTGCATACATCGATACGGCTCCAAATTATGGCCCAGTACCAGTACTTATATTTTGAGTAGGCATAAAGTACCGATCGACCCGATTCGCGGAAACTTTCGCTTATGCTGCATTTTTCCAACAAATATTGGCTCAATGCAGTTTCCTGCACAAAAATTACTACCTAGGTACTTACTTTCCCGAGGACGTATGTTTCTTCATTATTTTAACGTAAAACCTACCATATACTTGTTGAAATAAAGTTTAAAATTGGAATAAATCACTAGCAATGTATAAGGCTTTGGAATAAAAAGACCGCTGAAATACCTGTTGGGAGCGGTAATTTCAATCGAGCCCTCGAATTACGCAACGATACCATCTACAGGTTTCAAAGGAAAAATAATGATTACGCATTTAATTTTAAACACGAATGTATACCGTATATAAAGGCAATAAAGTCCAGGTTGCAATTAAACTGGAACGGGCGGTCATCTCTTTTCGCGTGTAGCTTGTAATTGCTGACAGCACGTGCGGGACACAGATATTATGTACCTACAGTCAACTGTAAAAATATGGGTGTACAAATCATCTCAAAAATATGTCCCATAACTCTTATGTCAGTGAATAAGAACTATGGGACATACTTTTGAGTTAAGTTGTCTACACCCATATTTTTACAGTTGACTGTACTATAGATTTGATGAATAAATGTAATATACTATAGATTTGATGAATATGCTGCTGTTAGGAAAATTTTATTGAGGAATATTGCTTTTTTACTTTGTTGAGTAGCGCTCAGCAAATATTCTCTGTTTCAGAGGGTAATTTTTTAGGTTGCCCCGCGGCATTCAGCTATACAAATCCCATTCTTCGTTAAACACAAACTGTGACCCATTTCATGGGGGCATTTGGGCAGTAAGTCCAGAAGTCTTGGGAGATGTAGGACTATATTAACTTGATTAAGGTAATAATGTAATAAAATACATGTACTATTCTCGCCTAAGCTTTGAAATTATTGGTCAACAATTTCATACACCCAATACGTTTATGGCAGGTGTACCTATCCTATCAGAACTTTTTTTTTCTGCGTAAGTATAACGCGACTATTTAGACAAGCTATGTCCCACTATGTCAGTGGTTCCGGAGGCTAGTTTTCGGTGCCGCGGGGCTACATTCCGCGTCACGCGTTGCCGCGGCGAAAGTGAAACTGCACCTGAGACTGTTTAAAAAGTGCTTGTTCATTTGCAAACATGTCGAGTCGTGTTGAGTTGTTCAAGTTCATCTTACACATAAGGCTTTTGCAAACGTTGCAACCAATTGCGTGTGATTTTAGACAATGGCCGACTAAGTAGGAGCAACGAATTCATTCGATCGGTCAAATGCGGCAATGTATCGCAAATCGCATGCGATTATCGGTGTCGTTTGTGGAGGCTAATTACTCTAATTAGTATTGATATCTAAAATGAATCGCTTATGGAGAGGTAAGCGTGTAGTAGATTTGCCTAGCTCCTGTCTAGGTATTTAATTTTCTAACCATTTACGAGTAGGGAAATAGTACATTGTGCAACATGGGGCGTAAGTTAAATATTGCAAACGAGAGTAAGTTAAATCACGACGGCTTGCCGGAGCGATTTATAGACTCGAGTTTGCAATATTATTACGCCCCGAGTTAAACACAATGTTTTTCATCACACTTGCGATAAAAAAAATGTTAATTATGGCACTAGAAACTTCATAACTCCCTAGGGAAAACGCTTTTTCTATAACTCCCGCTAAGCCTGCGTGCAATTCCACATTTACTGAGCGAGTGTGATGAAAAGAAAATGAGCAGGTCTGGTTTCTCTCGAATCACCATATTTCATGAAATGGGGCAAGAAGAAACTAGCTTCGAATGAGGTATTTTTAATACAATTTGCATTACTACTTTGAAACTTGATATTTATGTCGAATAAAATTAACACAGGGTCGTTCTTTTTAAAAATTCGCGGGATACTTCAGGGGGCCTAGACAAGAAGACAATCGTACATCGACAAACGCCAAACAAAAATAATAAATGTACTGGGATGACAGAGGGGCTACCGCGAAAACCGAAATTCGCAAATTGCGGGGATCTTTCTCTTTTACTCCAATGAGGGCGTAATTAGGAGTGACAGAGAAAAATGCCCGCAATTTGCGAACTTCGATTTTCGCGGTTATAGCCCAGATGCTACGTAAAGTCACGTGACAATTTCACAATTGAATTATTTTAGTTTCGATTGAATTTATTTCATTTAAGTTTTGATTGGCGTTTTCCATAACGATTGTCATACCTAGACCCCTGCTTTTAGGGACCAAGGACCTCTGCTTAAATTAAAATCACTGTAGTGTCACTGCCCCGTTTGCATCGTCAACGTTGTGAAATACGATTATAGCTTTTAAAGCGACGCAGACAATACGAGTGTGCACTGTGCAGCCTAAAACGCTATTTATCGTCTCCCCCAGCCTTTAATTTAATGTCCCCAGGCGACATGACTAATTTCCTCGGAAACATACAATGTTTAGTGTTTATGAAGCCGAATCGGGCCCGTGGGGTTGATTCTATTTTTTTTAATTTGATACGGTATTTGTCTCATTTTGATACGACTTTGAGTCGGGTTAGACATCTCCCGCGCACCGAGTGCGAGCGAGATGCCTAATGAGAATCTTGATTTTAGCACCAACGCCGTTAACGCTGATTGGTGCTCTCGGTGAAGGTCATATCAGAATTTGAATAAGACTGACGGCCATAGACGTCAACTGACGCGCGCAGCTACAGCCAAATACGAGTATCAAGCTTCGTGCATTCCCACAAGGTTCACGATGGCGCGCCGCATACAATAGGCATGGAGTTCAAAGGGTTCATGCCATACAAAATTGTTAATACAGAATCGGGTCCAGTGTAATTTACGACGTTGTTTGGAAAGTTATTGTACGCCTACGTGTCGTATCGGTGTTACTGGGTGCCGTCGCTTTTTGGATATTCGACTGGAGTTCGTTTTCCAGTTTCTATTGGTTAGGATTTTGAGAATTTACAAATTTGCAATTTACAAATAATATACTAAGGAATTTTGGTGACTTACCTACAAGTAAGCAACACGTTTAAGTCTAAAATGAACCGCTTTATGTTCAATCTTCAATAGCTAAAATATCTCGTATGGCAAATTCGAAGAAACATAAACCACAGACTACAAACTTTTGTTTGATTCCAAGGCAGTATTATAATCTGTGGATTTTGAACCCCATTCTCGGCAAATTTACTATGCTACAGGCAAACGTGTAGCTTCATTTAGAAGCGGCCATGTATAGACAATACAAAACCACTATTTAACTAAAGGCCTCCAATAGCCGCATTCTAAAAAACTATTAGTACGGGCAAGTTCTGCAATCCGCTCCATGTTGGTAAAAATGGCTAAACCTAGGGTTGCTACCTGTATCTAATGTTCCTAAGCGGCAGCCTAATATAAATAGAAGGAAAAGCAGAATACAAAGTTAAAATAAAGAATGAACAGCAGGTAAATTACGTTTAGTAGTCTGTTGCAATGTCAGAAAATAGTTTGTCGCGTGAAGGAGTCTAGACTGTGTCAATTAAATGTGATATATCTCTTTTGTTTTTGAAAATTGAGGATAATAGGTATAGTATAGGTAAGCTAATTTCTGGTTGTGGCCTCCAGACGTAGTTTCTGGCATTTGTTTCACTAATGTAAATTTCTGGATAGGTACAGCAAAGGTAAAATCTAATTATTTTAAAGCGTGCCGTAAACTGGATATGGCAAATGGCTTTCTACCCTGGATTTTACCGTATCCTATCGATTTTTGATCGAGCAAAGGCAAAGGCTTTTCAGCTTGGGTAAAATGCTCTAGCATGTCCCGTTGTTCTCCTCTACACGCTCATTTCATTTCTCAACCGATCAGATTTTTTTTCATTCAGCGTTTAGATTTTGTTCAAAATGGCGGAGTGGGTTCGCGAGATCTACAGGCTAGTGTTAGATTGAAAACTCTGTACGTAGTTAGGTACTATTATTTCTGTGATTCTAATAAATGTGACTATAATTCGCTGCCATAAAGTGTTTGCTTAACACACAATTTTATGACCTTTTTACCTATGATGTTAAACGTAATACAAGCTAAAGAGAAAACTCTTGGTCCTAGTATACCTCCCTGGGGTAGCCCTGCGCCGGCGCCGCCAGCCTGCAATCACGTACGTGCCTGCGGTCGCCGCAAAAACTTATTTGTTCTAGCCTTTCGGAGATTGCTAATACCGCCTTAAAGATACCGCACAGGCCACTTTTATAATGCTAAGCTAATATTGCCTTAAAAATATTGCTACTTCATTTTACTTCACAAAAAATACTTTCGTTTTTATATCACAGAAATACTTCTGACGGTAGTTTTTGCGGTTTAGTGGGAACCTTTGGCATAAATTAAAATTTTACTTCTCCAAATATTGGTCAGTACGTTTAGGTAAGGTTGTTTAAGCAATAGTAGGGGTGGGAGTAAAGAATACATTTTACTAACTAAAAATGTTTGTAGATTCGGATGTAGCTAACTTTGCTCAGACTTAGAAGTGAGAGAGTGTGGGAGTGCCACCATGAACGTCAAATTCCTATGAAAATTATTCTTTGAACTCGGTGCAAAAGCTTAGATGACTATTTAAATTCCCGTCTGAAACTTTTCAAGTCTGAACAAAAAAAAATCGTCTGGAAGGAGTCGGAAAGAAACAAATTTCCTTCACGGTGAAAGTTTATTAAATTTTAAAGCAATTTAGGTATCTTATATTGACGTATGACGTATTAGGTTTGACGTAAATAACTGTATTTTCTTTCTTCTTTCTTTATATGGATTTAATATGAACTTGCATTGTCTATGATACTAGCGAACATGGCCGCAAAATTTAAACCAATTCACACTTTTAAAAATATGACATATTTAAAGCAAGCAAGCTATGAACCGGGGCTTCTTTGGCACAGGTAACTTAAGGGGCCCACTGATTAACAGTCCGCCGGACGGTATCGGCCTGTCAGTTAGAACAAAATTTTGACAGTTCCGAACAACTGA
Organism: Cydia splendana; assembly: GCF_910591565.1. Lineage (NCBI taxonomy): Eukaryota > Metazoa > Arthropoda > Insecta > Lepidoptera > Tortricidae > Cydia > Cydia splendana. The sequence continues at coordinate 20,488,534 of NC_085967.1, read as the reverse complement.
CAGGCCGATACCGTCCGGCGGACTGTTAATCAGTGGGCCCCTTTATATTGTGCAACCAAAAAGCAACTGTTTATTGATCATTATTGACATTTTAAGTTATAACTTGCATGTTTGAAACGGAACACCTAAACCGTGCTTCTTAGCTTAGTATTTCTCAAGGTTCTGAAATGCGATTCCGACGGTGTCGATTACCTAACTTCTACAAATCTAGACGACAGATTTATGAGCAGTGTGGCACACGGCACTCCTAGCTGAATTATAGATGTTGCCAAATGTTGGGAACATTTGCACGTTAACACTTTGACTAGGTATAGCTCTTATGTCGTTGCAATTAGGTTTATTTATTGGCAGTTAACAGTGTATTGGGAACAGAGGACGCGTTAATGCAATAATAAGCAGTATTTTACATTCGAAATGACAAAATTGCAAATGAGCTTGTATTTCGTCGAATATGTTTGAATTCTGAATTATAGTGTTTGGTATCAACATTGGAAATACAGATACGTTTGAGATTTCAGACGCTTTTAAGGTACAGCAAGCTGCAAAAGAAATTCATTCACAGTGTCCATATCTTTAGTAGCTGGGTGTACTTTACGTATGATGTGACGGAGAGTCATACATAAGGCATTAAAGCGGAGGTTTCCTCCATTCTTAGATATCTGTAGGACAAGTGGCTTAATGTCTCAAATCAAGTACAATGGACGAGCATATTCCATCCACAATGCATCATTCTTAGTTTAATTCCATATCAATCATTCAAAACAATTCAGCTATAAATTCTGCATGTGTATGTCTTCCTTTAGACTGCTTCTTTCCCTAGACTATACGGCACACTTCAAATAAAACAATACAATACACTATACAAGTACTAAAAGTAAATGTAAACTGGACATTTTACCGCTAAATAGAAACTTTCATACTCCAGTACCGTAATGCTTGTAAATACTGACCCATTACCTACGTGTACTTCGTATCTGTCCATTAGCGTTTTTTAATCGCATAGACAAGGGCTGGCCATAAATCGCAGCGACAGTCAAGTCGCACCTAATTACAGTCCGTTAGTCGTGGATAACCTTTGAGGTACAGGCGTGGGGCGAGAGCGGGAAGAATATAAATTGTATAAACGTATATGGGTAAAGTAGAGTTTTTTAATCGCATGGACAAGCTACAAATCGCTGCGACAGTCGCATATGCATCTAATTATACTACGTTAACCTTTGAATCGCGGAAAGCGGACAAAATTGTATGGGAAAAGGAGGATTTTAGCCGCATAGACACACCATAACGGACCGCGAGCCAGCAACAGATTCCTACATTTAAGGTTCTCATAGCTCACAGGCGAAAACTTGTAAACGCGGCGCATCATTAAGCCTCGAGAACGTCAGGTGCCGACCCGTCGGTAAATTCAGGAACTCCAGTAGCCAGCCATATATGGATGTGATCATAAAAAACCTACAGCGCGATCATTCAATTCAATACAGAATTCTCAAGGAACACTCAAATTAAAACAGCTTTATACTATTATAACAGTCAGTAAAATTATAAATACTATTGAAAGAGGGCAGATCCCTATGGTGTGTATGTAGACCACAATTAAACTCGCAGTAAGTCAGTTACTCCATGAAGATGGCATGTGAAACTGTGCCGATATGTCGGGAACTCGCCAAAACAAATATACCTGGTAAATACCCCGTTTTCAACAGTATTAAAACAACTTTATCCCATACCTTGCACCGCCCTCTAGTTCCCGACTATGATTCACGTCTAAACAGCTCTAACGAGCCCGCGGCGGATTCCGCGCGTCAATTAAATTTCGCGCCGTTACTGTAAATAATACTAATTGATACCAACCCCGCAGGTGTCGAAGATGCTATTACACCGTTTATCCTGTTCTAAATTAGTTGGACAGGCGGGTAAACAGGCAATTGTGCGCAATTGATTTAGTGCCTGCTTATTACCGGGATAGCAATAGATTTTAGCGCTCGCGGCGTAATTGCGATATATTTTATTTGTGACGTAACCGTTACGTTCCAGATTGTTTAAATATTTGATTGTAAAGTTGTTAATTGTTTGTAAAATTAGCTATTGAGTTTTTCAAAGAGTATCGGTTTCAAATTTCAGATTTATTTTATATTCTCCCGAAGAGCACATATTATGTAGGTACACTAGGTACCGATTAATAACTTTTCGGTACAGAGTTTGACTTAGGTTGTGGCCTAAAAATACGTGGACAAAATTTTTTACTACGGCATATTGTTGATAATTTTAACAAACATTACAGTACAATGCGCAAGAGTCCAAGAGGCAGGAATTTAGGAAGCGATTATATCAGCGCGCGCTGCTAAGGCAATTACCAAGGCCGTGCGCGTTACTGTTAGGGTTGCCAGATGGTCGGGATTTAGCGGGATTCTCCCGATTTTTAGCATGTGTTCCCGATTCCCGACAAAGTGAAAACTGTCCCGAAAAACAGCTTCACGTTATAAAACAATAATTTCATGTTCCGAACTGTCCTCGAGCGAGCGAGCGACCCGCGTTGATAGTTAGGTTTTTTGTTTGTTCAAGATCTCAAAGAATTTATACTATTTTTATATAAAAACGTCTATGGGCAGAGCAGCAGACGTAGTGCCAATAATATAAAATATCGTTGTTTTTAATACAATTACTTTAAATTGAATGTCTTTTTTTCCCGACTTAAGTCCCAAAATCCCGAAATTTATATTTTTTCCCGATAATAGCGCCTTTCGATCTGGCAACCCTAGTTACTGTACGGGGTAAAGGCGCGAAGCTGTTTGTTTGTAGCGGCATAGAATTAATAGGTAGATAATAGTACAAAATTCTGACTTATCCCAATTTATGGTCTAGTTTGTCCTAAGGGTTGGAAGGTCTACTAAGGGGAAACTAGGATCAGTCCGGTTTCCTCATGATATTTATTGAAATAAAATTTTACAGCATTACAGCTAAGGGGCGCCAATGCGCTGTTAAATTAAGTAAGTAATAATGAAGCTATGTATTGGTACTAAAATTATATGATAAATATGACAGTAATTAATAAGCTACCTATGAACATTCGCAAAAACGTGAAAATTCTTTATAAAGTTGATGTTTTCTTTCACCAGAAAACGACTGGTAAATATCAAATTATATATCTTCCAAAAGTCATCCATCACCGCGACCTCCGTAGCTCCGGATTGAAAACAAATAAAAATCAATAGATAAAAGGCCAACTTTGCTCAGATTTAAAAATCGCAAAGCGTGGAAATGTCACCATAAAAGTATTTTTTTTGGTATATACATCAGAGTTAACTTAAATGGACTCTGGCTTATTAGAGAAAATCCGTAGGGCAGCACAGTTAGAAAATATATCGTAACTATCGCTAAATGGCGACAATTCCGCTTTTACTGGCCCCATACAATGCGTTTGCGCAGAAAGCACGCACCTGGCGATTGCAATTACGATCGATCGTTTAGGTGTACTCTCTAATTACAGATTACCAACGCCTTCTGAGGTGTGCTATCTAAATGGGACTTAGATACGGGTATTACGGGTATACCAGAGGAAGGACAATTTGTTACGGGTTTGATGACGTGCTATGTACAGTCAACAATACTATTCGCTTAGCACCTTTGCATACAAACCTCTATGAAGGGGGGTCACTTTTCTCTGCAGCTGATTGTACCTATGTATCAATCATTTAGGCTCTGTTTACGAAAAAAGGGTTCTAATCCCGTTAAAGCCATAAATGTATTTGTATGTGTGTCTGTTGTGTTCAGTTTAGGCACACCTCGGACACTGGCGATCAAATGTATGAAACAAACGCGTTCCTACGCACACAGTCTAAGCTCGTGTAGGTGAACGCGTACCATGCTTGTGTGAGTGAAATAAGACGTGCTAGGGTTCCCGCCATTTTGTTGTCAAGTTCGATGACCTCAATGACTCAAAACTCATTGCGCGAATTAGGAAGAAATAAGAATCGTATTATGCTGTAAGGTGGGTATCTAAGCTCGATTTATATAATAGTTTCCTATTTTGACACAGTATAAACGAAGTAACAAAATTTTTGTAAAGAAATTCGGGCCACCATAATATTACGTAAGTTGAAAACATGTTTTTTTGTTCATATAGATATTGTGTTGTTTTCAGTGTGATCAGATAGGTTTTGTAAATATTTGTTTAATATTTGAATATTTTTCGTGGCCTCCGCTCTGCGCACCGCGTCGTCGCGTCCTTGCCAGCCGGTAACTGTGAGGTAACCGAGAGCGGGTGGGCGGCACTTTCAACGGGAGGCAGGGAGTGTCCATACTGTACGTTAGTACTCTTTATTATACTGTGGTTTAGGCGAGTAGAGTGTAGTAGCAAGGGATGATGAGAATGTATTTTATATTGAAATAATAATAGGATTTATTTAAAGCTAATTTTAAAACCATCGTCAAAAGTTGTACGTTGTACAGCTAAAATTTCCACTAGAAAATATTTAAAAAAGTTCAGCATATGTATTTAGTTCCACTAACTTTGGTTAGTTAATTAAATTAAGTATGTCAAAAGCAGGAATAATCCTATAAATCAACACAAAGTTGGTAAACTTTTCCATCAAGGGCAATAATAGTTAAAATATGCAAAGTGGCAAAACGTGGGAATTTGCTTATACGGCACTGAACCCACAGCAAACGACGTTACAGTTTCACAATTTGCACATTCCCTATTACCGAAACTTCCATCCTATACGAAAAGGTCATAAGTACCTACACTTCTGTACTAAGAATCGATGTTTTCTGTGAGTTGTATGCTATTCTAACTACATCGAAAAGCGCTAGCGCCATATACGGTCGCGGACGAAATTGATGACTGGTGCCTGTCCATGTATTCCGTTTCACACGCGCGAGCGCCGCTGTGTCTACATTTCAGGCTCCAGTATAGCGTGACCTAGAGATCCGTTACATCTATACGTAATGACAGAGCGCACTTATGCTGGTTCTTCAATCCTTCGAATCGCTCGTGTTTTGTACGTGGTTGGAATAAGTCCAGCTGTCTGTCGCAAGCGATATCAGATCCACGGACAGCCAAAATAGGGAGCGGCCGAAACTGCAAGTGAGCCTAGCGAATCTGAATCTGAGTACTTAGAAACGAACGCCTCGGGACTGACAGTAGATAGTCGCTTCCATCGGCTTTGTATTTATTACGCTGTGAACGAGATCTTCTTTGTATTTATGATGGAAACGCCGAGAAAGGAAAGGCCTATCCGGTTCGAAGGACCACAGTCATAAATACCATTCACGGCTGTTTTCTAGAAGTGTAAAGAGAAATCAAGGATTTCCATTTGCCTGGGATCCGCTAAACTAAGGAAAATCATTCACCTTATTTCCTTTCATATTATTCTTCGCGCATAAAAGTGGTCAATTCAAGTAGCTGGAAAAAAAATGATTGAATCGGCGGGCGATTCTAAGTTCACTCTCTCGTTTTGTGTCGTCGATGGACTCGATAAGCAAAAAGCCGCCTAAATACCTAAAATTATGAGACATATTTCATGCAAATTCCATTCCAAAGCTCCTGCTTTGAAATTTGGCCTGTACTGTAATTTGTTACCGAAAGCGTGAAAATTCACTAAAAGGTCGTTTTAAATCAAATTTGCCGTAATGATCGAATTCGGCGAATCGATAAAGGCGATACAGATTCGGTTCTCCGTATCGCCGGATCATAAATAATTCACACCCGATTATTACGCTGAGGTGTAATTTGCGATACATTCAATTCGGTTTTGTGAATGGCGGCATCTTGCATAATACCATTTTATAATAACGCTCTCATCGACGCTTTTACTACCCAGACTTTAGAGTTGAAGACCGCATGATCGAAGTGTAAATAACATGCGTTTCATATCCGCGTGGAAAGCCTCTTATGCCAAAGTAATAAAGTTGAATTTCGTGACATTTACGACAATAGATCCTTTAATTTCGATTTCATACAGCGTGGGTGTAGTCGTATTTTTTTAATTGGTTACAATTTCCATTGAGCGTTCATTTGTCAATCTGATACTGATTTTCGCCCGACAGGATATTTAGCAATGTCTAATTTAGAAAAATAAGCTAACTTGATTAGTGAGTCTAATTCAACGGCCTAGATACCTAAAAGTCAAGGATCTCATTAAGTTAAAGTTCACATTGCGTCTCTGTTTATCACAAAATGAACAAGTAACCTATACGCATGCGCTGATTTTGTAGGTGTCGTTCTAAATGCATATGCCAAACAGGGTTTTAGATAAAATCTACAATTCAGCTTATTAGTGATTCCTAATATACATCATCCAGGTAACAAATATTTACCGTTGTACGCGAACATTCTACTAGAGCCTGTCCCGTGGAAGCTGGTCTTACCTTTGGTGTCGATGGGTTGTGGCGGCGCTAGGCTCGGGATCTCAGGCTGCGGGGGCTGGACCCTCGGCCCCGGCCATGTAGTGGTACCCGCGCCGCAGTACCGAGGCCGGCCCGCGGTGCACCCGTCCGCTGCGTCGCGAAGAGTTGAGGCGTCCGCGGAGTACTCTGGAACAGCGGTTAAATGGTCTATTGGGAGTCATCTCGGTGGTCATTTGTACTTGTCTAGATTACTTGTATATTCATAAATACAGCTAAACCTCTCAGATGTTGTGCTGTATATCCGGAGAAAAAAAAAATGTTCTCAATGCAAAAAAGATGACTACCGCCTCTGATGCTGAGACCGCCTGTTGTCTGCCTCTACATTTAATTAATAGGGATGTTTCCTGTATGTAAAATACATTATTTCACACCATGCACGAAATAAAGCACCAGAAATATTAAAAAAAACCTAGACCGCAGTTATTTTAAGACACAATTTCTATTTAATAAATCTGAAAGAACTATAAAGAGTTAAGTAGCTTGACCGTGACGTCATTGTTCTGTATTTCGTACAGATTCCATAGTGGCTAATCGTTTTGACAGTTCGAAAAAAGAAACTGATTTGACTAAGTAGTTTACTATTTGATATACTAAAAAAATAACTAAAAGCTTAGTATTAAGCTAGATATAAGACAATTTGTGCCCTGAAAGGGTGTCATGGAAGCTTCCTGTATTTGTAATAACATCCCATGTACATGCTGACATGACTATACAAATAGACATCTTATCTTATCTTATCTAAAAATAACTTACTTCTTGTCGTTGATGATTGCAGCAGGCTCGCCGTCTGGCCGCCGGGGAAAGTCGCGTTTCGTTTGTGTCGGCCCTGTTGGGAACAAATAATTTTAATAAAGATTTCATTACAATTACCAATATGAGCAATGTATTACTTATATCAGGTCATAAGAAGAGAACACGTTGAGCTATAGGCTTTGAAAGCTTAAACCAGTTTAAATAATATGCACATGCACATAAAGCGTGACCAGGCCCCTGTTTCACCAACGTGACAGGTGCGACGAATTGTAAAATCACTGTTGCTGACGTCACAGGCATCCATGGGCTACGGCTACCGCTTACCATCGGGCGGGCCGTATTCCTGTTTGCCACCATCATTGTATTATTAAAAAAAACTTTATTATATCGGATAAAAACAGATATTTCTCCTGCGAGGTTTCTGACAATTGTCACAAGAAACACTACAATTGTCACGAAATTCCGACATATAACTCATTACCTGTCAAGAATTACCTACAATTCTTCTAAATCTTTGACAATTGTCAGAAACCTCGCAGGAGAAATATCTGTTTTTATCCGATATAATAAAGTTTTTTTTAATAATACAATGATGGTGGCAAACAGGAGTACGGCCCGCCCGATGGTAAGTGGTAATCGTAGCCCATGGATGCCTGTGACGTCAGCAACAGTGATTTTACAATTCGCTGCACCTGTCACCGATGTGAAATTGGGGCCAGTAATATATGATAATTGTCAAGAGGGCGCTGTTATTCTCACGTATAGGGTGACAGTTCAGAATAGTATGAAAAAATTAGTTCCAGTGAAATTCCGCAACATGGCCCGTGATCATATATTCTTGGTCAAGTGGTCAGACTTTACATTGAATAAATTTTTGTTCGAACGTCATAAGTTAACGCTTAAGACGAAACAGGAGCTGAGTTTTAAATATTTTAGGTAAATATACCCGTCCCGCTAACGGAAGCGGCACCTAAAAGTAGTGCGATAAGGACAAGGCGAAAAATCCTGCGTAAAAATCTCAAAAATCGAGGTTTCGTACTCCTCTGTTTCCTCCTCCAAAACTTAACCAATCGTAACCAAATTTGGAAATCTAAATGATTATGAAATTATCTGTGTCGGACCGTTTTGCTTTTTTGGCTAATTGATATCAGTTTTGAATGCCACGCCTCTCATTGCGGCATAGTCAATTAGGCCATTTTGGCCATTTTTGAAGGGCTCTATAGCGCCTTAAAAAACAAAAATATCAAAAAAAGCAAAACGGTCCGACACAGATATTGACAATATTAATCTGTGTTGAAAAAATCATTGCTCTAGCTTCAAAAACCACGGAGGAAAACGAGGAGTACGTTTGTATGGAGAAATGACCACTCCCGTTGGCTCTTAAACAAGTATATTATATGATTAAAAGAGTGATTTCTTTTTTATCATAGCAATAAATAACGACATAAACGAGATATCACTACCTATAGGTATCGAAACCCGAGTGGTCAAAAGTCACACACACAACCACATGTCATGTAATGATAGAGATTTTGAAATTGTGTTATTTTTCGTACCGATAGCAAACTGAACAAAAATATTGTGAACTGAAAGGTATTTAGCTGAAATATTGTGCACTTAATTAAAATTCACTCATTGATTCATTCACTACCGATTATGCTATTAATACTCTGTGTACCATTCACCACAACTCTCATGTCTTGTGCTTAAAAACACAACATCCATTCCATTCACACATTCATTCATCGTCCACACAAACGCCTGTTCACACAACCGATCATCTAGTCCAGCGGTCGGCAACAAGCGGCCCGCGGGCCGCATGCGGCCCGCGAACCTCTCACTTGCGGCCCGCGAGCCTTCCTGGCTATTTTGTATGTAATATTGACAACCGACAAATGTCTGATAAAGTCATCAATATTAACAAAGTGAGGCGCGCGTCAACTTCGTTAACTACAATGTGGCCCTTGGCTGCTAAAAGGTTGCCGACCGCTGATCTAGTCATTAGGGCCGGCGGCAGGATGTTAGAAACCTAGAATGGACAGGTTTTCTTATTGTTGCCTTAATGCGTATAGTTACTTCCTACTGACAACTAATAGACTGATGTATAACGGATGACTGTTAAAAGCAAAGGAGATCGTCGATTTTCTTCGGCGTTTGGGCCCACTCGCAAATTGAACGTATACATGTAATTTATATAGGAAATTAATCGTTATAATTGCTAGATCATAATGATAAAAACAGAATCACGAAATATAACGGGAATTTTGAGAAATACTGCAATAAAAACTTGAACATGACAAGAAAAACTTTAATATACAAAAGCGTATACTACTCACACTATTCTGTAAAAGTGTTTTGACTTTTTAAAAGTAAATAGACATAGTCTGACATGTAAATGAAACTGAAATCGTATCCGCGTTCAATAAAAAGTTATATTTTGATCTTATTCGGAAGTTCATTGTTACTTCTACCACAGAATAAGTAATAGTATTATCATACTTCTACGGAGAGTGAACAGATTCATCTTAAATCTTCTTTCAATGAAGTAAGGTTTATTTAAGGTTGGCGTTACTTGAAAATATTTGACAGATTGTTAAAAATGGTTGCGTTTAGTTAAATAAAAGTAGCATGATATCGTCGTATTCTGAATTCGTTTAAATCTCCAAACTATGTAACTAAATAAAAAGTCAAATTACTATATTTCTTAACTACTTATTTTAGGCATTTTTACAGTCGATTTAGAATTTAAAAGTAGGTATATATTAAATAAATAATGAATGACGCTAAATAATATTTTGAATAGTATCGAAACGCACTTGTGTCAACTATGACTTATGGCTACCCACCTTATAGTTTAATGCAATGAGATTTTATAACTCCTTAGTGAAAAAAACCTCACGGTTTGTGTGAATTTGAGTGATTATGCCAATGCTAATAAAGATGTTGACGACGGCAAGGCTTTTGTTAATATATAATACATTGATTTACGGAAATGAATAATACAATGTCTTTTAATTATATATTTCAAATTCCCGTTTCATTTTTACCCAATATTATATCTTTTTCAGTAATAAAATGCGTATATAATTACTGTAAGGGGGTGTCCATAAATTACGTCATCGATTTTTGACGATTTTCGACCCCCCCCTCCCCCCCCCTAAAATCATCCAAAAATCATGCTTCGAATGACCCCGTTTCCTCCTACGTCATGCTACCATCATCCGATCATCCGATGTCCAGACCCCCCCCCCCTAATTTGAAATGACGTAATTTATGAATAGCCCCTAATAGTCTTTACCATATACGTGATGGTTTACTCTGGGCCCAAAATCGACGATCTCCTTTAAGTATCGTTGTCACCTTTCTCACAAATGGCCTCTCCAAACTTTACCGATAATTGCAAGTGATTTGCAATACATTGCGGCATTTGGTCGATCGATTGAATTCGTTGCTCCTACGTAAACATTCAGCAATAATCGAAACTTGCATGCCATTTGTTGCAACGTGTCAGAAGCCTTGAATGTGAATGTGTGTGTGTGTGTGTGTATTTAATGTCAATTTCGGTTTTGATTTAGGTTGTACAATAATGAGCCTACATATTACTGTACAATAAATTAATTATATCACAATATTCCTTTATTGAATTGCCTGATCCCTGGAATTAGCTTTTATGGCTTGTTAAATGTAACATGTTGTTATGAATTCAGATGTAAAATTTTAACCTATAAAACAGGTTACAATTCTTTAGTAGTTGTCAAGTGAGCAGAATTACCTTACCTACCTACTTTAAAATCCCACAATTGTTAATTTCTCCCAACTCTTCCAAGTTCCAAAAGCTAACTATTTTAAACCTTAAAAACCTCCTCCTTTTTTGAAGTCATTTAAAAAACTAGCCAAGATTGGAGGACCAATTACTCGAAGAGGATTAAAACTAATATTATTAGTGTGTTATCATATCAACAAATCCCATACAATTAGATTATAATAGTCCAATCGCTAGACTTTCGAGAAAAGGGCCCAAGCTAACTAAGAAAGCTACATGACAATCTAACAGTCATTCGACTTAAATCCTTATCTCGATAACGTTCCTCGATTAACAGGTACTACGGCCCTATCGGTGATGTGAAACGGTTGGAAATCGGTAATTGCGCGAGAGCACATTGCGGTGGCTAATTATCGTGAAACGGATCGGAAACGACATTCAGATGACGACTGTTACGACTTTACGAGTATGGCGGCGGAACTTTAATAACTATTAGAGAGTTTTTGTAGCCACAAAAACCTTATAGGACGATTTAGTTGTCAGCTTGTAATTGTGTACTAATTTTTCTCTTTTAAAGGTGCATCCACACTGCAGTAACACTGCACACGGTAACATTAGGTAATTTTTGGGGCTACCTTACGTAGCAGTAACAATTTGAAACGTTGTTCCATAAAAGTAACTGTGGTTTGTTAGAGGTTGCTAAGTTATATTATATTAATAAGGTGGTTTGAGTATAAGGCGCGCTTCGGTCGGTGAAAATTTTCTCGAATCCAGTACACTTAATTTTTTTATATGTCCGCATTGTAAGAAATCCGTATGTCATCCGCAGTCGAGTGCACTCGCAACGCCATCAACCGTCAGAAATGGAGAGACATCGCAAGAAAGAGTTTGAAGTCCACCAACATAACCGGAAACGAAGACCAGCCATGTGCGTCATCCAAACAGCCACGACCACTCTGACAAGAGTGCACGACTGAGAAGAAAGGCTGTCAAGTCATTCGGACACCTTAAAAATCAACTGAGTATAAGCATGTGTTAAAAACAATTTGATCTATGCTTTTATTTACTAAAGATTACGACATTTCTCGTAGTTTTAGCGGAAGTTGTTCATTGAAATCGGTGATTGCGCGAGAGCAGACGTTAATCGTCGTGAAACCTGGATCGGAAACGACATTCAGATGACTGTTATGGTGGATGGCAGCTTTAATAACTAGTAGCTATGTTTTCACTGACCTAATATGTTGGCTGATACACCCGACAACATACATTATAGGCCATAGGTAAGGTCAGTTGGGGCAAGTGCCCCATGGGCTACGCTTTTATACAACTAGGGAACAAATCAAATTATTATTATTAAATATTTTGATTTCTATTATTATTACATAAACTAGCGCGACTACTTAAATCACAAATCAAAATATTTTATACAAGTAAGTTTATTTGTTCCCTAGTTGCATAGATGGCAGCATCATCTCTCTCGCTATACCGTAATCCCGTAAGGGAATAGAAGGTGCAAGCACGTACTGCTCGCAATTTAGAGTTGGCCAAAGTCGCCCCGCCTTTCAAAGACTGCATATCCTCGAGAATTTTACGTCGCGCTGAATAGACTGCGCAAACAAAACCCAAATAGCACTAAAACATACGTTTTAAATAAAATTATCGACAACATCTAATTGTTATATTGATTGATTGCAACGTGCAGTGACCCATAACGGGCTGCGGCTTTATGCCTTTACTACTCGGGTCTCAGAAATTGCGCAAACTTGAACCCTATCACTTTGAAATAAAGTTCAAATCATTGTGGGAAATATTTACCTTTTCCTTATAAAGACTTAATTTTAATGCCCAATTAGAGGGGTGGGGAATTTTTATACGTGTCAAATTTTGCAGTTTATTGCTTTTAACTGTTGAAACTACCAACAATCGCTGCTTTGTCGAAAAAGAACTTGTGGTGGTCAATGTAATCGCCATGTGACTTGGCGCTTGTCTTATAAAGGTCCAGTTTCCATAGAATGTTAATTACGTGGGAAGGGGCAGCGCAGGGCGGCGCATGTTCTCGCCATGGGAGAGATGGGACCCTTAGACAATGCCGTTTTACACTAAATGCTTTCTATTCAATGAGGTACGAGGCACTTTTTACTGAGCTCACGGTGACCGTGAATCGGAAGCGAAAAGCAGTACAGAGATGCATTTCATTCGCATTCACGCTTCAATTACCTTAAGAATTGATTCTGCACGATGTTGAAGTACTACAGGCACCTTTACACAAGTCTCATAGGATTAACTATTGCCAATCAATTACTTACGTTTTTTTCTGTTTGCCTAAAATCTAACTAACATCCTAAATCCGAGATTATGAAAACTATGGTTTGCAAGAAATTATTACCTTTGAGTACCTGCCATTACCTACTTCTATGACTAATAGTCAACTTATTTTATAGTTAAGCTATCTGTACCCCTAGTGTACATTTACTAAATTTCATTCGATAGCGTGTCATTTTGTACGGGAATATGAGTTTGCAAAACGTCCCACTTGGCGCGCTGTTCAAAATCTCATACAAAAATAAACATAAATAAAATGCGAGCGCTTGTCACGCTATCGAATTAAATTTGCACTAGCGGTTCAGTCACGCCATATAGTACAGTCAAGTGTAAAAATATGGATGCACACATCATACTCAAAAATATGTCCCATAGCTCCTATGTCAGCGAATTATTTAATATTTTTGTATAATTGTATAAAATTTTTACAGGTGACCCTAATCCTGGTCACGGCACCAATGTGTACTCACTCGGGACAATCCTATTGTACTTATCTAGTTACACGTAAGGATACGTGTTCTTTATATTTTTACACTCTACTGTACATACGTTCCCAGTTTAAACACAGTTATTGCTCAAAGGATCAGCTTGATTTCGCGTCTTTGTAAAGCCTTTTACACGCACAAAAGCCTTTAAACCTCAGGATCACAGTATAATTACCACTCGAGAATAGCCATCAAGACGCTTTCAGTTTCACTGGAACCGATGACGCGGGCTGATTGGCAATGGCATAGTCATTGTCAATTAAATCAGTGCTCAATACATTAGCGATTGAGTGTGCTATAAAAGGCATTTAAGGGTAAAGGTCTGGGTATACAGAGGAAAACAACCTCGAACACACCCGACTCTTCTTGACGCCAAACGTCAGCTCCGAAAACCTCGGCTCAAGCCCTCCTACAATTACACATACAGCACATCTGGGCAGCTCTACTGTGTTTTGTGTTGTCGCACTTTCAAAACCAAATCTGGATTTGCGAGCCATGCTCGCGTCCATTATTTGTCAGGATGTCGCAGTCGACGGATACGTCTTGGAGAACATCATACAGAGGAAAGATAGAAGGATGATGACATTTAAGACTGCCTTTGGCCTTTCCTATAGAGATGAGCGGAGATGAAAAGAGACGTGTTATTCCTGCACGGCTAATGGGTTGTAATCCAACTAGCGGGGAGTGAACCAATGATATTGGTTGCACCTCACAGTTTCATCACAGTATATCTCTGCCTCAGTGGCTAGGCAGCCTAGATGTATCTTAGCTTCTACCACTAATCAACGACTGTGAAAGAAGTTGGTATGTTTAAGCAACACCGCACCTTGTACCTTAGATTATATATATGACATAAAGTACTTAGTTTATAATAATAATCGGAATGATGATAAGATAAGTAAGAAGGCAAGAGCGCTAGAGCGGAAGATAAGTGAGAAAGGTTTCTGTGACATGGATTAAATGCAGGAAAAAGTGGGAGTCTAGTCGTATTATAGAGACGGCGAGCTGTAGCACGAGAGAAATGGAATCCTTGAATAATTCACAGATATTGTGACTATTGCCTAATGTTTAGTTTCGCTGCCAGTGTATCAGCAACTTTACCACTGACGTTGACCATGCACAAGTCTGTATGACTTGTATGAATGATAAGGCGCCCCCTGGAGTCGCCACGCCCCCTATTGTAACATAGCTACGTCATGTGGTGGGGCTAAGACAGAACAAATTCGTCATGGTTCAAAAGGAGGCAGTAGACTCATTTTTATGGTAAATCGAACTATGTGCAAGTGCAGGGGATTGTTCCACATGGGTCTTGTGAATACAGTCAGCAGCAGAAGGTGCTAAACGGGCCAGGTGTTCAAAATGATCTCGACGTGACTTTATTGTTATGAGAATAAGAGCGTGTCAGAAATTTTGAACACCTCAACTGTTGCTAACTGTACATACTCAAATTAATTTGGAGTCCTCAACTTTGACCACGCTAAGATTGCACCGAAATTTCAATCAATGACACACTTTTATCAGCACATGGATATTTCTTAATCATATAGGAGGCAAACGAGCAGACGAATCGCTTGATGGTAAGCAATTATCGTTGCTCATGGACACCTGCAACACCAGAGGGGTTACAAATGCGTTGCTGGCTTTTAAGATGGGAGTATACGCTCTCTTTTCCTGAGGTTTCTGTGATATGGGTTCTTGTGTTCTATTATGTGTATAATTCTAAAACTTTTGAAACGGCAAATTGTTCATTACAAGCTTGCCAGCAAGTTGCTTTTCAATGAAGGAAAATATCGTGAGGAAACCAGACTAATCCCAATAAGGCCTAGTTTCCCTAGACTGGAAGGTCAGATGGCAGTCGCTTTCGCAAAAACTAGTGCCTACGTCAATTCTTGGGATTAGTTGTCAAGCGGATCCCAGGCTTCCATGAGCCGTGGCAAAATGTCGGGATAACGCGAGGAAGAAGAAGAGGAGAATGCTACAAGATGAAACGATCACGTAAGCCCTCAGGGTTGATCGTCGAACACATGAGTCACTCGTCCTGTCACGGCGCGCGCGCAGTATCTGTATCAACTCTCACCCTGTTGCGCTCCACATGGCACCTGAGGTATTTTTGGCCCACTCCTCCTTTATGGTACATTAGGATCCTATGAAATACTGAGGATACGTGTTCTTAAGGTGGAATAAACATGTGATCTCTGATTTTTTTTTGGCAAAAAATAATAATACAATTTCTTAAGGGTCATTATCGTTAAAATCTATGGGGCTATTGTTTCAAGGTACAGTGAATAAAACTATTAGCTTAGCACACCCTTATGTTACGCTATTAACCTTTGCTGACTGTACATTACACTTGTGCTTATTGACTATTTGCTGGACAAAAAAAAAACAAAATACTTCAGATTTCTCCCATTTTCATTGTTTAGAACGTTAAGGTTGTATTCTCTTGAATCAAAGAAAATTACAGGTATGTAAAATTGTTAAGTAATCATCATCATTCGCTTGCCCTTTTCCCATCACTTGGGGTCGGCGCAGCATGTCCTTTTCCTCCATACCTCTCTGCCGTTTGCCATCTCATCATTCACCTGCTTTCTTTCCATACCATCTCTCACACAATACCTCCACCTTTTCCTTGGTTTACCTTCCTTCTTACATCCCTCCACCTTCATTTCTATCACCTTGATTGACATCCCTCCGCATCACATGCCCGTACCACGCTAGGCGATTTGATAGTCATCATCATCTTCCTCGCGTTATCCCTGAGCGAGCCTGGAGTCCGCTTGGCAACTAATCCCATGATTTGGCGAAGGCAGTTTTTATGAAAGCGACTGCCATCTGACCTTCCAACCCAGAGGGCGATTTGATAGTATTGGAATTTAACATAATTACTCGTAATTCTTTACGGTGTATTTGGGTTCAAAGAGGAGCGTACCTTAGCGAGAACCGAGGCCATCGCCCCTCGATCACGAGGTTTTTTACACGAATATTTCGTTAAGTGCCACACATAGTTACTATAGCCAACTATAGCCTTTGCTATAGCCACGGCGCATGTGATGTAATAGCTTATTGGATCTATATAAGATACTGTTCTAATTTGAATATCGATATTGTGAGAACGCTCCGGGAGGCGCAGATAGCTTAGATTTATTTTTTTGTACTTACTTACTGTTGTTTTCATATTTTTGAATGCAACAACAGTGTGTTAGTTACAGAATAAATTATTATGGTTTCGTTGTTCCCCATTTAAATTTTTGTGACATCTCGCTAATATCACGAAAATAACAAATGCTCATTTCACTATTTTTGATTAATCCCAAGTTTTTACAAAACGGTTGCCGTGTCAGGGGTCAGGGCCCTTATTAGAACCTTCCATTTGAATAATGTGACTATTTGTGTCGAAGGCTAGTCAAAGCCCCTTGTCGCTTACCATAAGGACGAGATTTGCTTGTATCCTTATACGAACAACCTGTCAAAGCGTCCTTATGGCAAGCGACAAAGTGGGACTTTTTGGTTGGAAACGACACATTTAAATGTTTATATACTATGTAACATGTAACTTTTACCCACGTATTCTTGCAAATAAACGTTTCTCTTATATTCTACTCTATTATAAAGTCGCTACCTATAGAAAACCTTAACCTCATTTTTATAAAATAAATTTATTTTAAGGCTATTCCTCATACTTATAAAAAAAAATATTTAACAAAACCATCTAATTTGCAGTATAATTAAGTTTCACCTTTACAGCATCAGATAACATCAGAAACCAATTAGAAAAGCGTCTTTCTAATTTTATCAATAAAACGTCAATTCAGCATTTCACAATTATTCATTAACTTGACTAAATTCTTTGGAAACGAGCGTTTATAACGACCAAACACGTCAGTAATAAAAATCGTAAGAAACTTGCACGGTTAAGATTAATAATATAGGTTTTGTTAGAATTTTGAACCTAATTGACTTTATATGATACGTAGCTTTGTCAGGCGTTAAAGAATGCCTATAAAAAAGAGTTTATGTGTAAGTGGTTGAATCTGTCTATCAATCAGCTTTGATAACATTAACGAATTTATTATTTCTCCATGGTTATTCGTAGTCGTTATTATGGAGGCTTGCCCTTTGAACTGGCTGTAGATGCCTTGGTACAGTCGCCATCAGATATATAGGAGCGGCCAAGGTGTTCACAATATCTGAACACGCGCTCTAACGCCCTGACAATAGAGGCGTGTTCCGATATTTGTGAGCACCTTGGCCGCTCCGATATATCTGATGGCGACTGTACTTGGTACGAGTAAGTATGAAGCGCTGATGGTTTTATCGATATTTGCCATTTTCAAAATGATCCCGCTTTCGAAATTACCCCACCTTAATGGAAAACTTTACTTCCTTTTAAGTTAACCAGCCCCCAGAGCAAATTCATGTCTCTCAAATTTCCACAACTTGTTCGCTTAGCATACAATGGTAGTAAAAAGCTAGTTTGCTATCAATTCGTCGCATTAATTGGCGGTTGTAGTTTGTAGGGACGCCGAGTATGGGCGGGGAATCCGCGCCTGTGCTTCCGCGTGAAGCAAAAACTGAGAACACAGGAGGGAATGCCGGCGGTCATACAAACTGGATGGTTGGCTCAATTTTATTATGTTGAACAATCCTTCCTTCAGGATCGAGCAGAATCTATAGAATGTTCTTCGGGTAACATAGAGGATGCTATTCAGTCCATGTACTTTCTAAATCTGATCGTATTATGTCAGGAGGGGGGTTTTATGGCTTCATTTTTTTAATCTTAGCGTCACGAAGTAAGGTAGGTAAGGAACTGGGAAAAGAAAAACCAATTAAAGTAGGCACATTTTGTTTAAAACTTTTTCTTCCCGTTTTATCCTATTAATTGTAAATACTTTATTTACACTGGTCTGAATCAGTGGCGGTGTCCTATAGGCCGCATTTCTCAAACGATTCTCATGAAATTTTGTGAGCAGGTTGGATATGGATAATTATAATTATATTTTTTTAGTCTATACATATAGTGTTTTCTAAGCGGCGGAGCCATGGTCATGCGAGGTTTACAGCACACACAGCCACTTTAAAAAGCTATTTTTTTCTTCTTATAATATTTTATTTCATTTTGTACAGCCTAGCGGCATCGATGGCTGAACCTTAATTGCCCTGAACTGCGCGCGCGCAGGAAAAAAAGCCGCGTGCGTCACCGAGCGGGTTAGATACTCTGTGACAACTTGTTTATATGGCCAATTAGGTAACATTTACGAAAACTAGGCTAATGGTCAATATCTAAAAACCTGTACGCAAAAAGATTAAATCAGAAGTACATTAATCATTTTACAATTCGAAACCAAATTCCAAAATCTGAAGACTTTATGCCTTATGGTCACTTGCATCATCCCACTAACCCGGGGTTAACCAGTTAAACCGTTAACCTAGTGTCAAATTGTACTGGTAACCATGGTAACTCCAGGTTAAGTTTAGGCCCTTAGAGTCGGACCGCTCTAAGTTTTCTCGCCAAGTGCTACGTCTAGTTTGGCACTTCCAGCCGACTCCAACTGTGCCTTTGACATTAATACTAGCTTGATACCGCTGTTCTAGTTGGTTATTAACACTGATTTCTACCTATCCAGTAACATTAACACTATCTTTTAAGGACCGCAATAACTTTAATTGGGTAAGCTCATCGACATAGAATCAAACACCACGTTTATAGCTCAGCTTTCGACACTGGTAGCTGGAACCTATTCACTAACAGTTAAAGAGCCTCTGCCTCAGATAGACCAGTATACTGTGGCGGATTTGACCTAAGGCCCAGTAAGCCCGGGCCTAGGGCGACAAAAAAATTAGGGGCGGCAAATTGTGCCAAAAAATTCGCTGATGAGAACAAAAAATAACTTAAAATGTAGTCAATCATGCGCTGCGAAAGGGGCAAAGACTGCAAATCCGCCACTGATACTATTATGTGAAGAGGTTTAGTTGTTGTGTAAATAAGAATAAATGGTACATATATCGAGGGAAGATGGCCAAGAAATGCTGACTTGGCGTCAGCAAGGTTATCATGGTTCACGAGAGATACAAGTAAATAAAACGACAAAGACATCACACAATTCGTGTTCAATGGAGAAGATGGACAAAGAGGGAGTCTAGGGTTATGCCATTATGTTAGGATTTCACTGACATATGGGAACACTTGAGTGATACAGGGCTGAGTGGTATCCATTTTCGGCGATTGTAATCCTGTTTTGTATTGTTATGTGCTTATGTGACACTAAGTCGATTTGTGGAAGATATACATATTTATATTATTTAAACCAGTGTAGTTAGATTGCTCCACCGACAAGAGCACAGCTCTTAAATATAAAGAAGAAGAAGAAATTGTCACATTTACACCGTATTGCCAAAGGCAATATCTCGTTAATCAATTGCAAAAACACCCAGTTTCTCCGATCAGTTTAAGCGCGATTGCCCATTAAAACCTAGCACTCTGCCGTATAATTATCTGGTTAGCTCAGGTCAGTATGTCGGCTACTACGAGGACCCACTTTGCATTCAAATGGTGCAAATATCTCTTTTAAAACGCCACAATTCAATATAAAACTCAAACAAGTTACGCCCTTTTGTGTTTGAGTAAACTGCAATTATTGTATCGCTCGAAACTGAAAGGCCTTATCTCCGTATAATACACATAGAGAGTGAGTTATTTAGATACTATAATGTAAAGTATTCGCACTAGGACAATGGGATGATTGGCATTGTGGCCTGGTTATGAAGATAACAGGTACGAAGTGTCAATTTAGGAACTCGATTTCTGTGTACAGGTTTGTACCTACCTATGGCAACTTATTTGTTAAACTAGGTTGTAAATGAATTTATTAGGGTCATCGCAGCTATAAATCTATATATCATGAGATTCATGAGTTCAGATCATTTTTCTATTGGATTATTCCGATTATAACAATTTTCACGTCAGCAGATCGAACAAGGGTACTTTGCTTCTTGAAAACAGTGAGCAAAATGCGATTTTGCTCACTGAGTGAGACAAAATGACATTCAAGTGACTTTTACAGTCAAATGTCATTTCAACATGCGGGGTCTAATACAAGTTCGAAATACTTGGGTTCTATTATCTCTGTCCCTTTCACGCTGTTAGCAAAAAGAAACAGACAAAAAAAAGATCAAACGACATTCAACGGTATATTGACGGTTTATAATAGACCCCCGAAAAACTTCAGAACGCATCGTTCCAAACCACGTACGAGTATGAATTCTTAATAATTAATTAATAAAAATAATGTTTAAGATTTGATAAAAACTGATAAAAATACTATATTTTAGGTATTTTATTGTACAATTAAAATAATGAACTCAAAAAATACACAGATTATCACGCAAAATTAATTATTTTACTTTTAAGAATTTCTACTATAGTTGACAAATAGGTAGTACGTATCCGCAATTCGGACCGTATCTTTCCGTTACAAAAAAACGTTGTCGATTGAAATGTCAGTTGTTCGTTATTTCCATATTATTTTACTGAAATTTATTATTACGTTTTGTTTTTGTGTTCGATTGCGGTAATTAAACTTAATTGTTTGTATATCTTAAGAAAACATGAGTGTATAGGTATTAAGTGATGAAGAAGGATTACATTTTTCAAGTTTTCTAATAGGTATGTTCTCACTACTCCCGTGAAAAATTTTGTGTACTACACGAGATCAAAGTTATTTACATCTCGTGCGCTTTTGAGTCCCTTACTACGCTCAAGATTCTAAATTAGATTCACTCGCTACGCTCGTGAATCTATTATAGAATCTTTCGCTTGCACGGGACTCAAAATAAGCACTCAAAGAAATATCAAACTTTGATCTCTTGTTGTACAAATAACTATTTCACCTTTGTATTACGTGTCATAAATATAAGCCATTATTTCTTTGTATCTACCGTACATGTGTATACAAGCAATATAAAAAGAGGTATAAATGTATGCATAATACCTATTGCATCTTTTTTGGGATACATATAGAAGTCCGACTAGAGCTCAAAAATGACCAGCGACTCCACCGTACAGCGGCGCGTATGTTGACAACGTCAAATATTATATTGCCGCACAAAAGTTATGACATATGTAAGGAGTGTAAGGACATAGTATAGTACTAGCGGTTGACCAAAATCAGCTGCAAATGGTGTTAAAGGTATGGAAATCGGCACGATTAATCTTTAGGCCATTTGAATCAATTTGACCCGAAGCACCAAAAAAAAAAACAAACGGAAAGGAGTTATGACGTCATCTATTTTTTGTATGGAATAAAATAAATTTTTGTCCAGAAACCTATCGTGTGTGGTATTAAATGAAAGGACATTTTGAGCCGGTTCTAAAAATATATCACATTATTATAATTCCGTCACTTGCATTGAATTAAAATAAAAATAATTTTCAAAACATACCAAGTTTGGGCTTCTCCAGATACGAAACCGTTGCATTCTTTTTTGTAAAATATACCTCAAGTAATACCCAATATCCTCATATCTAACCCCAAGAAATTAATTTCGAAAATATTTAGTTTTAGTATTTTTTTATTATTACAAATTGTGATCTATCAATTTATCAATGAAACGGCCTCCTAGCCTAATCGATAGTGACCCTGCCTATGAAGCAGGAGGTTCCAGGTTCGAATCCTCGTAAGGGCATTTATTTGTGTGTTCATCATCATCATCACACAAATAAATGCCCTTACCAGGGCTTGTACATATATATGTGTATATTATATATATCGTCGTTATATGGGAACCATGATAAACAACTTTTTTTAATATCGGGAAATTGTGTATCGGGTAATATGCAAAGCCAGATTAAGCTTCAGACATATTGACCGTTTGTCGAAGCCAAAAATATACTGAGAGCCATAGAGTTATATAGCGTCAATATATATTCCGTCGCTGACTTTACGTGTCTTATCGTAATATTCCTTTATCTATGTTATCGACCAGTATCAGTTTACCAGTATAAAATAGGAGCCCGCTAAACTGAGCTAAAGTTTATTAGCCGAGTAAAATAGGACAGATGTAAAATGAAATGAGTAACCGTCCGATCGGGCCGTAACTCGATTTCGGCGTAAATATCAAACGAGCGTCGTTTCAGGTCACTCGGACAATAGTCGGGGTCTTATTCTGGGTGCTGGGGAGATGATGGCGTTTTAAATTGTACCTACTAGCTTTTGCCCGCGACTTCGTTTGATGGCAATAATTTTGAGCATATATTATTACTGTTCATAAATTTTTCTCATTTTCACCCCCCTTTTCACCCTCTTTAGGGATGACTTCCGACATAAAACCTGTGTCCTTCCCCGGAACTCAAAGTATCTCTATGCCAAATTTCAACTTAATCGGTTCAGCGGTTTAAGCGTGAAGAGGTAACAGACAGACACACTCTGGCATTTATAATATTATTAAGTATGGATTGTGTAGATATGCCAAGCGGTGGCTGAGCGGATCTTACGTACGACTTTCATCCGGAGGTCGCGGGTTAATAAATTTTTCGGAACATATGTACAGAATATCATTTGATATTTATTTCGGTGAAGAAAAACATCTTGAAACCTGCATAGCCTTCCTTCGCATGAGAGTTTCATGTTATTTTTTATATACTTTCAAGAAAATTAGGAGATAGGTACCATTTTGTGGAAAATACCGTTTGTATTAAAAAATTGTGTTATCCAGAATAGGTTTGTTACGCCGACGCATGAAAACCGAGTGTTTGCAACTCGATCTATATTCCAATCGGATACGCGAGCACTGGTGACTTGGTGATTCAGGTCCCGACTCGGGTAACACTAACGGGCACCAATGTAACGTGACAGATTCCGAGTCCAATCGAGTCCGGTAGCCGAAAGTTGGGACATGCCCGAATTATTGGCAACACACGGCCTAATTCGAACGATGTTTATAAGATGTCACAGCAATACGATACCGATACAGATCGTTATCGTATCGCGGTTGGAGTTGGAAAAGTTCTCTGATATTTCAGGAAGATTTCACAGGAAACAAAAGAAACTTGCATTTTGGAAATGGAAATAGAAGTTTCCGAATATTTTCAAAGAGGAAATTTTGCAATTTTGGAAACTTTCCAACGGCACATCAGTAGGCGTACTTATAATGGTTTGTTGGAGACTTGGAGCGTACAATTCAGGAAGCGTTTGTAACTAACACTGGTCTCAAACTGGGACAGGTTCCTGAAACCGCGCGACCCAGTTGCAGCCGGCGATCAGATGTGCATTAGCGCATGATGTCATCCACCACAGTTGGGTCGTTTGACAATTTAACCACGGCAATGCCTTTTTGGTCGGCTATCATCGTTTTAATAAAATATCAATCAAATATGGCACTTAAGCAACTCGTCCCGCGAGGGATCAGGTCATTATAATTACACCTACTTCTTTTTGAGGTGCTTTTTTGAAATATTTGTCCACGTGCTAAATTTCATCAAGGACGGACGTTTCGGTGGAAAGGACGGTTTAGCCGTGATAACTTGAAAAGGTAACTGGCAGACGGACAGACAAACTTACTATCGTATATCTCATATCAAGGAAAGCCCAGGAAAAAGAACTGAAAAAGCATCTTATTTAGCATTACTATACCTAGTATTTATCACATAGCTTGGGCGTATTAAGGGTATAAAATGTATGGACTTGAGCAGCTGTCACTCTGCCCAAGCTATGTGAAAAATACTATAATATTTCTTTCGATGGATACTATAGGATAAGGATAATAAGAAGAAATAGGATGATAAGT
The DNA here is from genome assembly GCF_910591565.1 of Cydia splendana. Taxonomy (NCBI): domain Eukaryota; kingdom Metazoa; phylum Arthropoda; class Insecta; order Lepidoptera; family Tortricidae; genus Cydia; species Cydia splendana. The sequence goes on along the minus strand of NC_085967.1, from coordinate 20,464,021 downwards.
ATAAGAAAAAACAACTAAGAAGAATTGCGATAAAATTAGATGTCTGCTCTGTCCATACTTTTACACTGAAACGTCTTTAAAACAGTATCAGTATAAAAAAGCATGATAATTGAAATTGCCTCCGAATTAGCCCAATCAGGTTAAAGATGCATGCCTGACGTGTTCCACATGTGTTTGGTGTCAAATTGAGCCATTTAAGAGTTTAAACGACCCCATATCAGGACTCTGGTGTCGCCAGATGTGACCCAGACGAGTAGTGGAAGACATTTTGGATTCATGTTTTGTTAAATTAAGTAAGTAGTATTTTGTAGCCCGACATGCTCTTGGTTGGTTCACATTATATCTGTGTATTAATCTGCTCTGCGAGTAACAGCGCATGACAGCCGTAGCCGTCAAGCGGACGCGTTTTTGCGCCTGCGTCTAATATGGTCGCAAATGACTGGCTTTAATAAATAAACCCACTAAAGGACTCCAATAATCGTTCGTCTAAATCTAACCTTAATATCTGACTGGCAAGGAACGTTTTCACTTGGATTAATAAGGGCAGTAAGAACGTTGGAAATTATATCTTATTGGTAGTCACCACATGAGTTACTTGAGTTAGTGTGAGAGTGCCCTAAGGAGTTTATGATGGTATCGAGTGCTTCCTTGATCGCGAGATGCATTTGAAATCTTGCTATTTATTTAGTTTTAGAAAATAATTATTGGTGGAACTACTGACTGTGGTTTTTTGCCAGAACTTATCTCTTCAGTTATACCCTTAATCATTTTCCCACTCTTTTACTCTTCCACTCTTTAGTACCCACAACACAAGCCTTTATTGAGCTTGCTGTGGAACTAGGTCGAGCTTTGTACCTACAATATGCCTGCCTGTGTCATATTTATTATTATTTATTTATTTATTGCATCTATATATTTCTCTCAATCTTAAGACTAGTGCTTGTTACAATTATAAAGAGAATTAACACTAAAGCCAAGTTAATTTACAAAATCAGCGTAAGAGGAGAGAAGAAAACACAATACTCATTTTGAAGGGCATGATGAGTGATGACGAATGTGTATAATGAATACCAAAACTAGATTTTGACGTGTAGGCTTTCTGGTTAAACCGGTACCGTCGCAAAATAGAGCAAAACCTCGAATCAATGAAACTCGTGCCGCAAACAAAAAGAAGGGCAGAAAACTAGTCCCACTCAGTGTCATTGTCTCCTGTTCCACAAAACTACATACACTCATCAAGATGACTGACTCACCGACGTCTTTCTCAAACCATGTTCACCATAGTACAGAGCCACGTCGAAATGCCCATTCTTTAAAGAGTTCCATTGTGACATAAGACGTACTTTTTTAAAACATGTTCACCATAGTAAAATGCCACGTCAATATGTTCTTTCTTTAAAAAGTTCCATAGTGACATACGTCGTTTTTGATTAAAGAATACAACAAAGTCCAAATGTCGTTTCCATAAAGAGTTCCATAGCAACATACTTCGTTTTTGAATAAAGAATAGACCAGTATAGTACGGATAGCAAAAACCGGCGCTGGCTTCCTGTGGTCAATGGGTAGACTCGTTTGAAACGTGATCAAGTCATTGGTTAGGTAATGATGAGCTTGATTGGGTTATATATAGCAGAAGCGTGGCTACTATCGATCTTTTATCGATTTTAAGAAGCAATAATAAGATGAATTGAAAAATATATAGCAACCGGATTAAATATTCTCACTTTAGAATAACTTGGAATTGCAGTAAATTGTCTTTCTCGTCAGTTGATTTTACCAAGTTTAAATAAATACATATCTAATAGTAATTTATTTTATAAGGGGGCAAATTTGTTGTTTAACTCCTCGTGCATTGATACCCGAGCAGGCGAAAGATTCCAAAATTGAGCCATGATCGTAGCGAGAGTCTCGATTAGGGAAATCTTGAGCGTTGCCAAGGTTTCACCACATCAATGCGGGGAGAACACTAGCTGTAAAACTTTACAAACTATATCCAAAAGAGTGCGGTGCCGGCCTTTTAGATGGGAGTACGTTTTTACTTGAAGGTTGTGCACAAATCACGCGAGGTAATTTCGGCTACCTTTTGACCCTCCCTCCCCCTTGGTGATATTTGGTGAGATTTTAGGTTACCCCCCTCCCACACATAACTTAACGTGTATTTTTTGAAATTTTTTCATAGGACATAATTCGACCACACGCTCCAAAATTTCGTAAAATAGACTCGCTAATGTGAAGTTAGTAGTGAAGATTTATGTTTAACGAAACCGAGAAAAATTATCTACTCTGTGGTAGGTATTTTTTCTTAGTTTCGTTCACTGTAGAAAAATACACGTGAGGTCTCCTTGTACCCCCCCTTTCCCAACGTGATCTGTCGTGATTTTTTTCATGATCCCCCTCCCCTATCGAGCCTCGCGTGATTTGTGCACAAGCCCTTGAAGGTTTGAAGGTCATATTGGACCTGAAATAGCGCGAACATCACTTTCAACTCAACGTTTTTTTTTTTTGATATGGATTTTCTGAGCGGGGCAGCTGGTGCCATTTGCTCTTTTGGTGACTTTAGCGTCAAGTGCGCGAGAGGCACACAGAGCTGTTTCAACTCAACGGGTTTCCCCTGGAATCTTTATAGTCCTGCCGGTTTTTGCCTCTTTGTAGTCTAGTAAGTTAGATCTGATCTAGTCAACATGTTTTTGAGTAATATCACACGTTTAGCGCACGGCATTAAGCTCCGGAAGCAAAACAATTGGCGAGTGTGAACGCCACGCCCTCGCACTCCGCACTCATCAGGTGCACGCCAACGATAATAATTTAAGCACGCTGCACACTCGGGGAGGCGGATATTACGAACACTTGCACTCGACGACCGGTCTGGCCTAGTGGGTAGTTCCTTGCCTGTGAAGCCGATGGTCCTGGGTTCGAATCCCGGTACGGGCATGTATTTGTGTGATAAACACACATATTTGTTCCTGTCATGGGTATTTTCTATGTATATAAGTATATATTTATCTATATACTTATATAGGTACATACTTATGTATATCGTCGCCTAGCAGCCATAGTACAAGCTTTGCTTAGTTTGGGGCTAGGTTGATCTGTGTAAGATGTCCCCTGATATTTATTTACTTGTCACTGTCACAACTTTAGTCAAATTACGTAAGTTATTTATAAACCTAAACAGTCATACTAAATTTCATCCTCAAAACACAATTAAAATTGCTGAAAAATGCATTAAATAAGACAACACAAAAATGACAAAAGTATAGATAAAAAGAAAAGTCTTCAGTTTGAAAAAGCGAGCTCCTTTTATTGATAAAAATACCACTGGTATTTCTCCCTTTTTAGGTTCCTGAACCTCAAAATTATACTTTATTTAGTAAGGGTAACCTAATAGAGTAGGTCGCGTTCATTCGCTGTCTTGTTTTTGGCAATGGTGCCGGTAATGGTATCCTGTAACACAAATGCGTTGCTTGAAGGTTTTTCTTACTACGTGTTTTCCACTCTTTCTCTTTTCTTGAAGGTTTGAAGGTCGTATTGGTCCGCACATACTGCGGACACAGTTTAGCTGTACGAGGCAGGAAGTTTCTAGAGAAACGCACAGAGCTGACAGAGCAATGGAGACTGCCAACCATCTAAGTGGTGAAGATGGAAACGTCGTCGCGTAGAGCGATGGCGAAAAGAAGTCACACAGCGGCATGGATTGAAATGTTTCTGATTTTCTCCCGTGAGTATGCGCCGTACAGTGGCTAATACAGTCGAGTGTAATTTCTCCACATCCGCGCTACCATTACCCGCACTAAGGAAGAGCCCAAACACGGTGTTTACATTTGTAATGTGCCCTGCTCTAGCATGTTGTGATGTGAGACAATTTTAACGTAAAATTTGAAAAGGCTACGAATGTGTTTAGTATTTTGGGCATGGAAGTCATTTCTAAACTGATATCTGTTTAATTTATATCTATTTAATTTCTTTGATCGACAAATTGGATAGTGTAAGTGTAGCTAAGCTAATAGATTTGTTTATTGTACATGCCACGTATAAAGTGGCAAAAACGTCTAAGAGTAAAGTGTCGTGTTGATATAGATATAAAACAGCAACGATATAGAAAGAGACATTTAAATGATTGGATTCAAATGGTCGTATTAGCGCATATTCGCCTCACACAGGCCTATTCGGATTTCGAGATAATCACAAGATCTTGAGACGATTTAGAGATCAACTAGATCTAAATCAGATATCGACTAGATGTGACTTGGATATCTAAGTCATAACTTGTCGAAATCGTTCAAGAGGACCTGCAGAATCGCGGAAACGTCAAATTTGACATATCTATCTTACAAATATCTTTAAATTATCCGTATCGTAACTTGTTGAAGTCTAGTAGAAATCTAATTCATTTTCCGAATCGAGCCGACAGTCTTTTCCCGAAGCATGCTAGCGGCCCTGCGCGCGCGCACTCGCATTAGGCTGTCACTCTATGAACGTTTCAATTTATTGCCCCTATTAGCCAAGTGCTAAATAATGAGCTTTTCCATAGGAAAATTACTTATTATGCTTTTTACATAATGACGGTCTAACTACATGTTTATGTGAAATGGCCAGTCATTTGAATTGCAGATTTCACACATTTAAAGCGACGAAGGCAGCCGGCAGCCTCTTCTCTTTAATTTTTATTGAAGAACTCTTAACAGACTTTTAAAAATAGATGTAGTCAATTCATCTGAATCTTTTTTTACTGACATTGTAAAATTCATAGTAAGTATTATGTAAATAATATTATGGTACACGCATATATAAATCTGTTGTGACAATACAATTTTATATGATATTAAATGGTTAAAGGCATTATGTCGTCTAAACTTGAGATATGTAATTAAAAAATTGTCCATTTTGAAAAAAAAATACGCTCCGAACGTTCCTGGGTCCATATTATATAACCAGATAATCTTAAAACATTTAATTATGATTAATTGTATAAAATTAAAATGATTAAAAGATAATATTAATAACAATATTACGTCATTATATAGTAATTGTCATTCCGCGGTAACCCTTAATCCTTTCCTTTTAGTAATTAGCGCGTTGACTTCAAAGAATTAAGCTTAATGCGACCAGCGGCAGAATCAGTTTAAATGTCATTCCGGAGACGTTAAGTCAAGAGACACTGTGCCACATAGTTTTTGAGGCATGCTACAATGCCGTAAAATCATTTTTTTGTACCCATTAACCCCGTTACTCTTAAAAGTTTGCTTTGTTAAATCGTTTATCTTTCAAACAAACACAAACGTCAAAATAGGGGGCACAAACGTTTATCCAAACTTGGCTTGGCTTGTAAAATTTGACAGAAGCTTATGAATAACGCTAATAGAGTCAAGTGTACGCTTTACCACACAATAGTCATGTAAAAAAACACTAAAATGTGACACTGACACCGCTATACTATATGTTTCAACTATCTATTAATTTCCAACACATAAAATAATATCCTCTCAGTGGGGTAGTAAAAATGAGACAGCACATAATAAACCATTCATTGAATAAAATATAATTATATTCCAATTATTTAAATTACAAATAAATTGGTATTCTTATAGTTTATCAGCCTTAAGCACGCCCATACAATGTTGCTAATGTTATATTTGAGAGCGAAGGTACGAGTAGCTGCAGGCTTGTAAGTCTGTAATGAGGGACTATTTAATATAATTATCTTTTTACTGTTCTTTTTCGAATACCGTCCCGTATCTTCTTCTTCTTCTTCTTCTGCAGTGCCTTATCCCTTTATTTGGGGTCAGCCCTCCTCGTTTTACGGCGCCAAGACAGTCGGTCTTGGGTTGTCTGCTTGTCCGTATATAATGTGCAAATTCTACAACAATTATCTGTGTTTTTTTTTAAACTATTTTAAATGCTTCACAAAGCTTGACTGTGGAGTGGAGTCAGTTATCATTATCAGTTGTATATTCTACCTAGTTATATTATCAATTATCATATTATATAATTATAGTATAATGTACGAGGTGTGCAATAAAATAAAAAGTATTGTATATAATGGTATTAGTTTCGTTTACACCGTAATACGCTTGAATGTGGTACAGCTTTTGTTAGTTGGCGTTGGGAAAAAACTGGCGACACTTTTTCAGAAGGAGTCAGCTATGTCTTCATATAAACATGTGTAACGTCGAAACAAATGAATGTCGTCTGACGCAAAGCGCCACCAAGCGACACAGTGCAAAGGATGACGCACGACACAATTCATAAGGTATCTTAGACAATGTGCGTCAAATTACAGCACAGTGTAATGTGTACATAAACCTGTCTGCCACTCGGTTCTTAGAAAGTCAGTTAAATGAAGGATTTGTCTTTATTACAGTATATTACGCGTTATTTGTATACAAGTGCAACCACCATTTTACTGAGATAAAATAAGTTTCTGACTGAACCCGGATTTTGTGCCGAAACCGAAGATTTGTTTTGTCCTAGTAAGTAAATATTCTTTATTGTGCACCATAAAGTTAAAAAATACACAGAAACATAATTTTTATGCTAAAACCTGTCGAAACCGAAATTTTGGCCAGACACGATAAAATATGAGGGCTGGCAGCTACCTCGGTCAGAGGATAAGCCTGGCCATCCAAAAAGGTAACGCTGCCAGCCTTCTGGGCACCATAACGCATGAAGGTGACCTGGGGAGCATCTTTTATTTCTAAGTTTAGTTTAAGATTTGTTATATGTAGTATAGTTTAAATTTTAATGTTTCTTTTTTCTCATTTTGTTCGTTATCAATAAAGTTAATTTTTTAGATAAAATATCGCAATGTTATCCCCATAACATAATACTTATTAAAAAGCAAGTTACATTGCACGCTATTCCAGTTAAACCTCAAATAAAAACGGAATTAATTAATTATGTTTGCGTGTATTGGTAGCCATCATATATACGCACTGAAATGAACAACCCCGCCCACTAGATAAACGGCGACAGGACACAGCCATAGAAACATTAATTCCTACCCCTCTCATGTACCCTATATTACTCGGGCCATATTAGGAGGAGCCTATTCTGTTTTTATCAACTTGATAAGGTATTAATTTTTATTTTGATACGACCTTGAGCCGTATATGGGACTCATTGCACTGAACCCTTTATAAGACATAAGGGGCTCAGGAGTTAAGCATAATTGAAGCATTTGAACTCTATCAGTTTGAAATTAAGTTCAAAATCATGTGGGAAATATATTCACTCTGCCTTGTAAAGGCTTAATTAAGCAATACAAAAGTCAGAAATTACTGTCTATAAGACAATCGTACTCTACCCACAAAACTCCCCCTACTAAACGGTATACGTAAAGCCGTCTTGTCAGTGAAATATTGCGTTTTTGTATATAGTTGCCATGGAATACATTTTTTAATAAAATGTGAGGAATCGAACAGTACCATTTATTAATATTGGAAGTTAAGATAAACTTATATTAAATTTAGAATAAATGAGATTTTATAATTTTTTAAACGTTCAGATATTAAGATAAATTGCTCATTTTCTATCTATTTAACTAGATTTTGTTACAAAATTCAACATGTGTCATCCCTTTACGGACAAAGCGTGAGTCGCTGACGCTGAATCATGATTGGTCACGGCCAAGGTCGTGTCAAAACAATTAAAACTATATCAAATTGTTAATACAGAATCGGTCTGGTACTTTTGTCTGTTTGTTTGTGTCTATATTGAGTCGTTGATGACCGTTAGCCGTGGGCGCACCAATTATAAGAATGCTATTGGGAATTCAGATTATACTCCAGTTTATCACAATCAATCCTTTGTGGTGCCGCGGTTATTACATTTAAATTATGAATTATTGTTATGTTGGTATATTTTGACATTTATAACTTACAATCATTTACTGGGGATACTATTTTAGTAGCTTTTGCAATTGCATTCTCTCGTCTGACATTCTTTACGTTTGTAAGTTCATCGCGGCTTCCTTTTATATTTAAGCTTACAATGCAAAATTCTTTTTCACTTCTCATGCTCAAAAAGTGCACCTTTATGTCGTGCGTAGACGACATAAAATCGCATTTTATGCTCTAGAGCATAAAAGTAAAATTTTCTTCTAAGACAGTGGTTCCTAACCTTTTCAGTCCGGTCACCCCTATAACTAACTAGGGAACCTGATTTTACCCCTCCTCCCAATGGTAATAAAAAATAAAACGTGTACGTTTGTTGTATTGTTATATTAGGTTAGCTTATTACCCCCGTAAAATACCAGTTTTACCCCCACGGGGGTAATTACCCCCAGGTTAGGAACCACTGTTCTAAGACTAAGGTAATCGGTCTCAACAGCCAAACAGTTAAAACATATTGCACAATTTTAATGAGCAATAAAATTGTGTAGATGACAAAACTTGTTATATTATTCTATTTTTGCTACAATTTATTAGAAATCCGTATTTTCTGTCATTAAATTTAGTAAATCACATAAAATAAGAGTCGATTATCGTTCAAAAATGCTCCGAAATGTTTGACTTGGCAGAAAACCAACCGTCTGAAACTCTGATCACATGTTGAAAATTAAAAAAAAATTATTAAAAAGTTAGTTGGCGGGAATTGGTTATGTATTATGTTCTTTCGCTTTACGACAATTTCGTGGTGTAAATTGCCGTGAAAAATGTGTTTTATTTTCCTCGCAATCGAAGTGAAAAGCAGAGTGTACAACAAGGGCATAAATGTCCATTTTTACCCTCGTCTACTATTTTGGTCTTCGCATCGCTCAGACCAAAAAATTGCCTCGGGTAAAAATGGGTCACTTTATGCCCTTGTTGTACAATCTACAATTAAAGGCCAAGTAACTTATATCTCGACACACATACTAGTACATACGCATGTCATTTATACTTAGTAATAAGTTTTATTAATATTTGTTTACAAGTAGGAAACTATAGCTCTATTACTAGAAAAATGTTACTTTATATACCTACTTATCTGTTTTATAAGGGCCACTTGGATCATTCACTAACCCCGGGGTTAACCAGTTAAAAATGGAGTTACCATGGTTACCAGTACAATTAAACACTGCGTTAATGGTTTAATCGGTTAACCTCGGGTTAGTGGAATGGTGCAAGTAATATTGATACTGTTAAAAAAAACTTATGGCATGAAAACTTACCTTGCTCCTCGGATACACGCTCAGCACGTCAGCCCACCATCTCGCCTCTTCTCTACATGTTCCCTTCACGAACGTGACTCGTTCCGGCGCCGTCACCGCCAGGCTATGTGCATGGCCGGTGACGGAGTCCGCCTCGCTCACTTCCAGGACCGTTGTCATGTCGATACTGGCTTGTGGGACTGTGTCTGGCTGTGGAAGAAAAAACATGGTTAATTCTTTGTTATAATTTCTCGTCGATTTATTTCAGAGATATTAGACTAGTGGCTCTGTGATCTGTAGACCTCGCGAACCCCATAGTCCGCCATTTTGAAAAAAAAAAAGATTCGAAAAAACCAGTCAATCCTCACGAAATTTCACGAGAATCGGTTGAAAAAGGGGACCTGTAGAGAAGAACATCCATGCGAAAACATTCTTGTCCAACCTGAAACGGAGACCTTCGCTCGGCTCGGTCAATAATATAAGTGGCAAGCATGGACAAAAGATCGTCATATTACGAAAGTCAGGTTAAGAAGTGGAAGTTAAAAAAAAAGAATGGAATGGAAAGCGTACCCTATGCTGTTAAAATCTTGGCATGATAACTAACTTAACTAAGCAATACACGAAACTCCCTTTATGTAAATTATTGCTACAATATTGGTTATCTAAATAACATTAACAACATTGCATTGTCAATATTTAATGATCCGATAAATGGCATAAAATATCTCAAGACAACGCGGCCTTTTGCCTGAGCATGACTTAACCTATCGGTAATATCAGATCGGTTGTTATGTTAAATGTATCTTTCGTGTAAAGCTACAATTAAAGATCGTTTGAACCACCGACCACAGTTTAGATACAATAACTCCACATAATTAATTAAAATAAATTACACCGCTAACCCGCAAATGGCTCCCGTGTTCTGATAAAGCTCCATAGCTCTAAGCTATTTCTCCGTAGACTTTGGCCTGTTCCCATCAGCTCTACCATACCTCACTCTGACACGTACTATTAGTTAACAGTTCATTAAATACTAGCAATTAAATCATGCCTTTTTATTACTATAAACCTACAATCGAAAATCAACTCTAAATGTATTCCTATTAAGATATATTCTAATATGTAAGTCGAGATGGTGGAGGTGCTGGGATTTTTTCTGCCTCAACTATAGTAGCCGCAATACCAACTGGCGACTGAAGTCATAATGCCATCTCTTTCACTCGTGGTTGGTCATTACAAGGGTAAAGGAGATAGCATTATTACCTCAGTTGCCAGTTGGTATTGCGGTGAATATAGCGATGGGACAGAGATAAAATGATAATCGTTATCAGTCACATCGTCAAGACTAGGAGTCTTAGTGGTCGTAAGATGTTTTAACAGGTATTGATTGTATAATTAACTTCAAATACCGTTTAAAGACTCCTGTAATACGCAATTTGTTTTTTTTTTTTCAATTAATAGCATGCTGTAAATATCAAAACCGACAGTAAATATTATGCTACATTTATGAAAGAATGTAAACGAGTTTTTCTCAGGAAACTGCATGAGTCACACTGACATCTTGTAAATAAATGCACGTCAAGAGAGGACAGATTAGCATACCGCTAGGATAACTGTCGGGACCGGACCGGCAGGGTCACAGGTCCGGCAATTAGTCGGATGGAGTGCGCAGGAACATGCGTAATGGATGAAGCTCCTAGTCAAATATATGTATACAATTTTCACCTTATCACAATGCAGTATTGCACCTGCAATAGCGTGAAAATATATTTGATGTACGAGTCAGGAAGTCGACAACTATTTCCCTCTTGAGTTGAGCTGGTTTGGGTGGTGTCAAATTGACAAATGGTGGTCAAATTGACGACGATTGACTTATTTTCAAATTAGGAGATCTATATGATGAGCATTTCAAAACCTAAAGGTCATTGCGAAATATTTGGTATATTTTGGATGTGTTTTGGTCCCGTGATTTGCGGAAAATTTGATCAGCCTGCATGGCTAACTTATATATTCTACTTATTTTAGTCATCTACCTGTATCTAACGCTCGTCCAAATTTTCGTTGCACTTTTATTCATGTTGCGATCGCCAAACTTGTGGTAGGCCTATTTTCTGATTTCCAAAAATTTTCAATAAATATCCACCTTTAGAAATGCCACCTGCATTGTGCTCGTACACCCCTCGCGTCGAATAATGGTTCATATGCAACGACCTTTTATTTATGTAGACGTGTGACGTTCATAGTTGACAAAACTAAAATTTGATCCAACGATTTTGACAACTTGACAGGTTGGCGTCACCCATACGACTAACTAAATATAGGTTCCGGAACCTATATTTAATGGCTCACGATCGTGTGCCTGGTACCGTATCTACCTCAATTTACTTACATCTATGTTCCTATGACAGTTCCTCCAAGTATCTTTTGGTATGGCTTAATTAAAAAAATAATTGAAGAAATATTTTGCCATATTTTTAGTACTTTTTTAAAAAGCTACATTTCTAAGTAAATGAACGTGCTAAACATCCAAAAACATTTTTGAATGTTAAAATGTTTGTGTGCTGTATTAAAAAATTTGTAAATAATTCAAACATTTTACGTTTAGGTACTCGATATAAAATGAACTGTCATATGGACCATCATTCGCGCTGAGTTTATAAGAATAAGTACAACCGGGAATAGTGCTGGGAAATTCTGGCTCCCCCCACACACCACTTGCATGCGCTGTGTTCCTGTTCAATCAAGATGCAAGCCAGATTGCAGCCGCCAATCAACACGACTAATTGCACACCTGTGACCTTGTCCGGGTGCATTTATCGTGTGACCTGCCATCCTAGCGGTATGCAAATGTGCAAGCGGTGCAAGCCAGTGATGAGATAGCGGACCCGTTATGACTTGTGATGACCGAATTCTTGGGCAATAAACGTTTTTCAGTGTTATCTACACATGCTCTTGTTTCTTAACGATGGAGTCGTGTCAGTATGTGTTGAACATGTTTCCCACTTAGTTACAACTGTACCTACTGTAAATGCAAAGCGATGGTTCTGGAATATGAATTTTCAAACTGACGTGGTTTTAAATACAATACAATTTGACTTTTTTCTTTAAAGCAGAAGTCAAGAACAACACTGTGGAACGACGCCATAGCATACCTGTGTTTGGATAAGAGAATTTCCTGTTTTTCGACGATTACTTCTTATTGTCCTAACAAAAATCTACGAAATTGAGTAAGGATCTCGGAACCCTGTTTCCAAATTTCATCGAAAAACTGAAAATTTTCATGTCCAACCATAAGTTTGGCGTCGTCGTCGTTCCACAGCGAGTTTTCGAGAATTCCCTGATCGTCCATATCTTGCGCCGGCGCACCGGACTTCGAAATAGTACGGTTGACGACCGTCGCCCGCGCGCCGACGTTTCGAAAATAGAACTGCAACGGGATTCCGCGCCCATCCGACTGCAGCAAAAACACATTTCGTTGAGGATTGCATCTCGGCCCTGATTAATAAGAGATAAGGAAGCATGCTAAGATCTACTGCAATTAAAAGTTGATGGTTTAGTAGGTTTCGAAAACAAGGAAAAAAATATCGACCTAGCAAGATTTCAGCATGAATTTTGGTCTTGACCAGGGCAGATGCTTTAGTTCTTTAGTTAGAGAAGGCCGGTATATATAATTTTTAGTCGGAAAGACCGTCAAAGGGCAAGGACTCTTGTATTTGAATACATACTTCGCTCAGACACAGTCAGAAAGGGAGAGCTCCGCTCCTACTGCTCTCAATCAATCACTTAATTTGCAATAAAACATACTTAAATGTATGCAAATACACAATAAATTCAACAAAAAATGTAATAAAACAATCACAACAATAAGTAAAACCAACATTCTGTAAGTGGACATGTGTACAAACACAAGAGTTACAAACGACGAAAGAACGTGTAGACAGTCTTACCTGATAGACGGTCTCCTCCACAATACTGATCTTAACTAGTCCTTGGGATACTAGTACAGTAGCAGGGAGATTGAGATTTATAGAGATATAAATTTTTGCATCAATTATTCGTAGCAATGGCTACTTATTCTATTCTAAGTAAGGCGGAAGTATTCAGCAGACTTAATTAACTGTTGGAGAAATCCACTACTATACTATTCATAATGAATGAAACTGTATGTTAAGCAGTCATTTATACTTATTTGTCACAAGACTAATGCCCGTCAACTCCCACTTCGAGTCCAATGATTCCCAGGAAGTGTTGCGTTTTATTTAATGAAAAGTGACCATTATTTAATGAAGAGTAACATTTTTGTCCCATTAATTGCCCCAAACCGACCTGTTGGCCGGTGTAACACATAGTTCGTAAGTCCCAATTTTCGTGTATAACGAAATATTTTCTTTCACTGAAGTCACGCACATTGTCGTACATGTCACAGTCACGAAAAATGTCTGGCAACACCGCCAGCGGATTCTCGAACTGACCAGAGCCGCATATAACTTCCTAGATACCATGTGGGTTTTTGCTAGTTGCTCATAAATAATAGCGAATAGATGTTATCAGTAACGCGGAACAAACGTGCCGATACAAAAGCGATCTGGCTCGTAGAAACAATGAGACAATTGGATTTATAACAGCACTTTCGCGTCCGAAAATGGTCTAATTTGACGTAGGTATTCGTCGTACGCGCAGGCTAAGGGCGCGCACGGAATGCGCAAGCGTTATTAAGCGCTATCGAATTTGGGTTTACAGTAATAATATAACAGTGTCAGGTGAAAATAGAGGGGCATTTTATTTATGACTACCTAATATCCTGTATATTATTTTAGGTCTTTTACAGTACATCTGGTGCTACATTACGACACCGGTGCTATAATAAGCACATTACGTAACTACGTCGAAAATTTAAAGGGCCATATGTACTGTACAACGTTGTACGATGCACGTGCGAATACGTAATTCGCAACTCGTCGATTTAAAACACTTCTAAAAATTCACCACAAGTTGCAATTTTCCTATTTTTTAACTTGTATCGTAAATAACTATTTCAACACATAAGTATCTGACTTAAGGTACTATTTTGATTCAAACTACAGTCGACAGTGTAGCTGAATCCGAATTCAAGGTTAAAATGTTGGTAAAACGGTAGGTATTTTTTACTGTAATTTATTCCGTAAATAGTCAAAAGGCAGACAGGAAGAATATGAAGGAGATTGAGGCTGCTAACAAGGAGCCAAACGAACTTTTCTTTGAGGACCCCTCGAGTAAGATGGATTCAATTATGACAGATCTAGTTCAGCACAGTTTTAGAAGACATTTCTAACAGGATAGCAAACAGGGAAAGCTAAACCCCCTCAGATGGGAATAGGAGAGAGAGATTTTTAAACAAGAAAGCAGACGTGAAACTTTAAGGATGACTCACGTTAGACCGGGCCGCGCATCGTTTTCTATTGAAAGCATCACGTGATCGCCTGTCATGTCATGTAACAGTAAGCGCCGATCCTTTAGTGTGACCGTAGCTTTAAGATTACGCAACGGTTCCCTCCGTCCCGCCCATAATTTTCAGGACCGGTACAAGACAGCCCGATGAATGCATTCCTAGCCGCATTACACCCGTACTTCAGTCCAATCAAACGCTCTGTTTACCCTTTCGACCACTCCATTCCATTAGGGAATGTACTTCTAAAATCAACCCTGTCGTAGTTAAATTAAAGTTTACTTTCCAACGAAGTTCGAGGAGAGATGGGAAGTTTGAGAAGTAAAGTAGTTGTACTGTTGAATTGACAATGACTTGTGAATCAAGATGGTAGTGCGATTGACAGTGGTTTAGTATTCGGTGTAGTTTGCATAGTATTCCTTACATAACAGGCTTCTGACCTTATTTAGGGCTGGAACTGCAGAGTTTATAGTACGCCGTGATTGTATATTCAGGCCTGTTGGAGAGTACAAACTTTGTAAACTTATCAGTACTATCCTGATGTTCAGACAGAGCCACACCTTTGGTCACACGGACCAAATCGCCGCCATACAATCGAAGTTATGCAATCATTTTACAACGATATTCTGTAATAACATGAAATTTGACATGAATATGCAAGTAGGTAACAAACATTTAGGACCTAAATTTTAGGTCAATGTGGCTAATTCCGTCATAGGGACTATTCCGTCCACTAGCGTTTTTCTCGAATAACGAACAACATTGATAATTTCGTCGAAAAAACAGGGATTGCTTTTAGTTTCAGCAATCAAAAGCAAATGGTTTAATTTTTTCCTACGATTGAAAATCAAAGAAATATACGCTCGTAGACGGAATAACCCCTATGACGGAATTAGCCACATTGACCTTATGTATATCTAGTACCAGACATACATAAGGTCAAGTTTTCGTTGCAGATAATGTAATAAAATATCGTATGACTTGTATGTATGTATTTGTATAATAATTTTTAGCAACAAAAACTATATGTTCATGTCAAATTTCATGCTATTTAAGAATGTCGTTTTAAAATGAGAGCGTAACTTCCGATTTTATGGCAGCGGCGGCACGTTCGACGTGTTGCCTCCCTGTCACACTAACGTACGAATTTACAAGTGCGACAGAGAGGCAACATGTCAAACGTGGTTCGCGGTAGGCCCTCAGAACTACCAGGTCCCCACCTTGGGTTCTAGTCATTAGTTATTTCGCCGTCTACCTTGCCAGTGACCAATTGACCATTACTTCTTCAAGGTTATGATTACGACCGTCTTCCACGACAGACGGAGGAAATAGTTACACAGTAGACATTTAAAGCCAATGGACATTTACAGCTTACGAACGGACATATTTACTAATCGTAAATATATATTGAACTGTAAATATACTAGTTGTCAGAGGACTATCAGGCCGTAGCAACCGGTCTGGGTCTAGAAGGCCAATTCGAGCATTAAAGATATTAATTGGATATTAATTTGAAAAGTATCTTTACTCGCAGTGAATATTGCTGATGTGCCTATACGTGCGAGATGCTGAGGTACAGCATCAATAGTACCGGATGAAACAACGCGATATAAGTATCTGCCACTCGCTCACATTTCTTCAAATAGACGACTGATTCGCTACTTTTGATTTTTGATGCTGACTGCAGATGTTTTTTCGTTAACCAATCAAATATTTTTACCAAAATTGGCACACATATATTTTATTGCCTGGAATAAGACTTAGTATACCTAAATTTAATTCCAAAATTCATCCCTAAAGAGGGTTCAAAAGTAATATTTTTTTTCGCTGGGACATCAGTTAGCCGCGACCACGACCTGTGAAACCTGTGTCGAAACGTCGGTAAATAAAGGTAAGTAATTGAATAAATTTCGCGTTAGACCCGTCTATAAATGTGAGTTAATATATAGGGTGCAAATGGGTGCAATGTTCGCTGAAAATTAGTAAGGAGAGGGTTAAAGGACTGTTTTACAACTTCTAGGTACGCGGACGAAGGCGAGTGTCAAATAAATACCATATCAAGATTAGATTGTTAAAGTTCGAATATTATATAGCGCGCGCGCATGTAAATATGCTGGCGTTATTGATCGCGCCCGGTTACTTAACAGTTCATACAATTATTGAGTTTATTAGTGTTGGAAAACTTTGTAGGTGGCGCTGAAAGTTTAGAGTGCTTTTTGAATGAAATGTGAGTGAGGTTCAGGCCTAAATACATGTGTGACTTTTAAGAAGGAGGGAAGGAAATACATGTGTGACTTTTAACAAGAACTTCTAAAATCATTACTGCAAATGTTAATTATCATTTTAGAAATCTGTTACAAGTAAAACCCGTAGATACAGTCAGCAGCAATAGTTGCTAAGCGGGCGAGTTGTTCAAAATGATCTTGACGCTCGTTCTGCTACTACTATAGTTCGTTTTTAGGGTTCCGTACCCAAAGGGTAAAACGGGACCCTATTACTAAGACTTCGCTGTCCGTCCGTCCGTCCGTCCGTCCGTCCGTCCGTCCGTCCGTCCGTCCGTCTGTCACCAGGCTGTATCTCAAGAACCGTGATAGCTAGACAGTTGAAATTTTCACAGATGATGTATTTCTGTTGCCGCTATAACAACAAATACTAAAAACAGAATAAAATAAAGATTTAAATGGGGCTCCCATACAACAAACGTGATTTTTGACCAAAGTTAAGCAACGTCGGGAGTGGTCAGTACTTGGATGGGTGACCGTTTTTTTTTTGCTTTTTTTTTTGTTTTTTTTTATATGGTACGGAACCCTTCGTGCGCGAGTCCGACTCGCACTTGCCCGATTTTTTTAGCATTCGAAAAATACTACGCGATCTTGATGTGTCCTTTAATTGAAAAACGCTTTTTAAAATTCAGTTACTACATATTTACTTATGAAAGCAAAAGAATGTAAATAATCGTATATGATTCATAATTGTTACATATTTGCCGTGGCTTATTTTTCAAATGTGTCTTTCAATAATAAGACACGTCAAGATTGTAAATTTACCTTTTTTTCCAATGCTAAAAAAACGAACTAAAATCAGGTTAATAGTCGAAATTAATATCGTTCAACTATATCCAGATTTTTATAAACTTATTGTTTATAACAGTTTTAGTCACATCTCATCAATCAAGGGACGTATCTAATCAAAACAAACGCTTTCTAATATCAACAATACCGTTTGATACTTTATTAACAGTACTTTTATTCCAAAAGATCTTAACCGACAAGAGTTTAGTTTAAAAACCCGTCCTTTCACAAGCAATATGTGTTTTATAAACACTCCTGTATTGTGATCCAAGAACGTCATAACAACCATGAGTTTGTAAACTTTAAAACGCTGCCGGCGCGTCATTCTGAACCTTGTTAGAATGCACGAAAGTTGATATTGGGATGTAGCCGCGGGCGTCAGTTGACGTCTATAGCGATTAAATGGTTAAAAATACGGCCTTTTATAAGCAATGTATGTCTAGGGATAAGACTGCGTGGGGCCTGAGACGGGTTGGGGACTTAAGACTTGGGTGTCTAATCGGGTTTATTATGAGATTGTCGTGACTAGGGATAATAGAATATGGGTCAATGGGTCAGTTTATTAAATATACAGGCTGAATTTAATTTTTTTTAATGGAGGCAAACGTGCAGACGTATCGCCTTATGGTAAGAATTAAAATTGGAGTGGGTACACTCTTTTCTGGGAGCTTTGAAGTCGCGTCGGTCCGGAATTTTAATCAAAATAGGGCGATTGTGCACTACAATGAATTTTACTGTCCGGCAGTCCGAGTTTATACGGTGCGACATGGCACGCCATTAAATGTATATAGTAGCTTGTGCACTACACGTAATTTTACCGTCCGACATTTTACTTTTCCCCATTCCGGACCGTTTTTTTTCCGGTCCGAGATGACAGCTATGAAAAACGTGATATGCTTGTGCACTGCGTCTGGAATTAGTATTATTCATGACTTGGCCGGGCGGGGGGGCGGGCTAGGGGGGGTGTGTGTTTCATGCCACTGCGCCGCACCTGCGAGTAAAAAGACGGACAAGTGCACAAGCCAATCATCCGTTTTTTTCATGCCATATCGGACCATGAAAACTCAGACTGCCGGACAGTAAAATTCATTGTAGTACACAATCGCCCATAGGTTTGTTTAATCATTTATAAGCGATTGTATTTTATCCTAATTATGTACCTATCACAAGGCATACCTATATTAATTAATAAATTCAAATAACAAAATTTTAAAACTCAAAGACTGTAGATGCTTTCTATTCGTCGTTAAAATTGTTTGCAGATATCTCTATTATTTGTATTTGTTTGTATTTATTGTAATTTATTAATACTGATAAAATAGGTAAGTACTAAAATCAACACTATATATAATATACCGTCAACAGGGGTGAATAGAAATAGCCGGGGTGAATAGGGACAAAACTTAAAAGGTGATTTACTACTACTTTAAAAAAATATCTAAACTAATTGTATCATTTGGTTGAAAACAATAGTAGATTTTATATGATACAATTTACTCGGGTATTATTAAAGAAATTGTCAGATAAATCACATTTTATTTTTTGTCCCTATTCACCCCGGTAGACAGTACCTTTAATGAAGTCTATTAAAATTAAATACTTAACTTGATAAGCAAAACCTAATTTACTAAAAGCCATAATAATTTACTCAAATCTGGTATTTCGAGTTATGATTTCCGTTCCCCAGATTGGGTTATTAAGATAGCTGAACCCTAGGTTGCCTACGTTGCAACAGATGGAGTGATTAAAATAATGAATATTTATCGAAATACTGACTGAAACGCCTAATACTGTTTACTAAATGTACAATCACTACACCTTATAAAACAAAGTCCCCCGCCGCGTCTGTATTTTTGTGTGTTTGTATGTTCGCGATAAACTCAAAAACTACTGAACGGATTTTCATGCGGTTTTCACCTATCAATAGAGTGATTCATGAGGAAGGTTTACATGTATAATTTGTTAACCCGAGCGAAGACGGGGCGGGTCGCTAGTAATGTACAAAATGTCGACGACCGCTTGTGAAGGCAGTAGGTATTGGTTAAGCCTTAAAACGTATTTTAACAGTAACTTTTAGTACCTGGGTTAAGTGTCTCTTCCTTTTAAGCAACTCTATGAAACAGTTTCTCGTAAAATTGTACTTAATATCTTATAAAGCTACAATAAATAGGTAATAACTTAGCATGTAAAAACGTGTAGGTACAGTCAGCAATACTATTAGCTTACCACCTTTGCATACAAACTTCTATGCAGGGGGATACCTTTTCTCTGCAGCTGACTGTACCTATCGACCTAGGTACGGATTTGGTATCGTTATACTACTCTAGTTCCCTCTGCAAATGAAGTCAAATATCGCATTTTTTACTTCCTAGTATGTGGAAATTTATGTTTTTTCTAAAATTTAGATATTATTAATCCCGGAAAAAACCTGAACCTACGCGGAAGCTATCTAAAGGCGTGACGTCATAAATCAGCGCCTGCGCTGTGCCAAACAATTAGCCTTCCACCTCGAGTCTCGAGTCCTCGCCAACTTAGCTTGGCCCTTCGTTACTTCAAGCAAACCTTTAGACGAAATGTTGTAAGTCGGACGGAAAACACTATTCTTTCGTGGCAATTCTTTTTTATTAGGGAAAAACCTACAATTAAATAGCAACTATTATCCGACTGTTATCAAACTTATTGTGTGTGTTATCAAACACACAGCAACGGACAATACACCCGGTAGAAGATAACTAAAATTTCTATGCGTTGAAATGTAGAACTGTAGGTACAAGGCATCAACCTTCCAGAAGAATGATGCAACGTATTCAGACCATTTTAATAAAATTTTGTGGCTCTTTGAGACTCCTGTAATTGCTGAATACCTACTGCTGTAGTTAAACTCTCCTTAGTCTCCTCAATGCATAAAAATGGGGGGAATAGACCTTACGCTCTTTTCCCCACGCTCGCGTCGGTCCTATCTCACTGGCCGTCGAAGTGGGCACATTACGAATTTGTCACGCGGCCCGTTTGGTGTCGCTGATGGTAACGGCAAGCGACATCCACTGTACATAGATGTACCTTATTTCTATGTCAATAAGATTCATAATACGTCAGTCAGCAGTGAGGACGTTGGTATTGCACTCTGCAAACCAAACTGGCGACCGGGGTTGTAGAACTTCTCATTCACACTCGCGTGGTCGTAGCTAGAGCGAGAGAGATAAAGTTATAATCCCGGTTTTCAGTTTGGTTTGCGGCTAGTAAAACAGCAACACTCTTAACTGACTATCGATGGACTTTATATATTTGGAATAAGGTTCAAGATCGGTTAACAGTGTTGAGGTTATATTTATGCCCAGCGCTGGGAACCGCTAGGATTTACTGCGATTTGGGTGGTACGCGTATGCCGTTAGTCAATTGAGTGTTTAATTGTTTTGCACATTCATTATTTAGACGGTTTTCTGCCTTTCGTCTCCAGTGAGACAAACGGCAGCTGTAATTACTTTGACGTTTTAATTAATTATAGCTCGTATAATTTCAATATACGAGTATGCTTTGCTATGACCCTTGATAATAAAACATTATTTGCAATTATGTATTATAATTTATAATATCCGCTTAGGTAAGATTATTTACTTATAGCATAGCACATTAACTTTCTTATGTTAAAAATATATAAATCAAAGGTAAAAAGCGCTTTTAACCAAATACATACATAGTTTCATATCAAGCCATTAAGATTCTTAATTATAGATAAATTAGACAACTTAAAAGCATCTAAATTAAACAGATGGGAATTTATTAAGGCCACTCCATAAAACAATATATCCCCGGCCTACACAAAACTGCCCGGTTTACCCGAAAATGGTAAAAAGACGCTTATGGTAATATGCCTGCCGGCCGGTTCTAAAATGTTTTTAAAAGATAAGATAAGGAAGCGGTTAGCGTTAGTATGTGTATGTCACGCGGTAATGTGTGCCACATACGACGAATGGCGGTCGCTGGTTTAGGGTTATGTCGAAACAGATTCATTCAGAAGAGTAAGGGAAAACTTTATAACACTGAAACATACAATGAACCTAAAAAGCCACCCAAATCGATTAATTGAGATTAGGCTTTCCTACAGCCTCCTATTCTTGTCGGTAGTGACCCTGCCTATACGAAGCAAGAGATCCGGGTTCGAATCCTGGTAAAGTATTTATTTGTGTGGTCATCATGAAAACTTGAACGCGAACTGTCCGGATACATCTCTATACGAAAAAGTAATCGAGGGTGGCATATAGGTACTTTTGCCGTGTTGTTTCATCTGCTAATTGTTGCTAACGGTACTTGTCTCACGTTACAACAATGTATTACAAAATTATTTAAAACGTCAACCGGCAGCCCTGCGCGCGCGCATGCAGTGACACGAGCATCTCATTAACACCACAGGATTGAGGCCTCGCCAGTCACCGGCCGTGTGGCCGAGTATAGGCCAACTCAGGCGAATAAGCCGATCTGGAGATCTATTTAACATACCTACCTACCTATTTAAAAAGAGGTTTGAAGACAAAAGACAAGCACTTAATTGTCGCAAAAATGTAAGGGACTCTGACCGGTAAATTTCAAGCATGAAAGCCAACCCAACTATCGTTGGCATGCAGATTTTGGCATATTACCCTAGAACTGCAGCCAAAGGGCCTAACATCGAACCACGTTCGACATGTTGCCTCTCTGTTCTACTTATAAATTCGTACGTAAGTGTGACAGGGAAGGGAGGCAACACGTCGAACGTGCTAGGCCCTCAAAAGTCAACGCACGCGATTTTGTATACTGGTTGTCCTGAGCAAAACATACGCCTTCAATATATGCTATTGGAACGCAAGTGAGACCCAATTATAGGCCTCGAAGATTAAGGCCCGCACATAGGTGGGCGTGGAGGATGCGCTGGATGCAAACCATGCTCTAGTTGTTGACAATGTATGCGTGCATGCGGATGCTAACAGATTAATATTTTTTCATACTTACCTACTTTAAAAACCCGATTATATACCCTGGCACAGGTTTTCAAACGAAATCTTGGCTAGCTTGTTTTTAAATCAAATACACATATCGAAAACAATTAATCGACTAAGTTGTACAGTCACCAGCAATAATATGTTACACAACGAAGGCCGCAAAAATATCTGACACGATCTTATTCGCAGTACAATAAGAGCGCGTCACATATTTTTGCGGCCTTCATTGTGTAACATATTATTGCTGGTGACTGTACTTTGATAGATTATGCTGGGGCGCGAAAACATCAAGATTTTCTTGAATAATTTGCAAAAGATGGCAACTGAAATGAAATTTAACTACATGGCAATCTATAGTCTGAAATTGGGCCCATCCGTCGTAGTTACAATACAATACAAATATTCTTTATTTCACACCTCAATAAAAGAAAACAATACAAAAGAAAACAGAAATACAAGCAGAGGTACAACAGGCGGTTTGGAGTTTTTTGGTCAAACATTAGCCGATTCGATTATTCATGATCCAAGGCTTTTTCTTCATCTACCTATCGCATTTCTAGAAAGTCGGACACCGTGTTTAGATCATAGAAGTAGGTGGTAAACAAAATAGCAGTCGGCTGACCGCAGCCGGGCTAAATCGCCGCTCGGGGCCGCTATTCGATACAAAAACCATCGATACTCGCAATATAGTAGTAATGCAAACAAAGCCGCAGGTTGGAAATGTTACTTGGCATGAATGGTCCAAGATTTACGATGTTTATTCTTATATGCAATTTTTGAAATATGGGAAATTTAGGTATGTATATTCGGGTAAAATTTTGCAAGCTAAATTAGGCCCACTTCCCATTATTAGATTGAGCTGAAACTTTCTATGCGTATCCCCGCCTAGAGACTGTGCGGAAAGAGAAGAAATATATGTCGTGAAATATATGGGATCTAACACATTCTACGACTCTTCTCTTTCCACACAGCTCTATTCGTCGCCTAGTATCCATAGAGTAAGCTTTGCTTAGATAAGGGTTAGGTCGATCTCTGTACGATTATCGCTAAATATTTAGACCTGGGACCCGGTAGGTTTTCATGCCAAGTGCTACGTCAAATAGGTATATACTTATAGGGATATGTATACGTTCTTACTGAGTTTGTACATAGTTGACGTGGTCAGTCTATTTATTTATTTTACAGTTCTATTTTTAAAAAATCCAAGATAAAAGTCATTAAAAAATCAGAAACGCTCATCTCTTCCTCTTCACTCCAGCCCAGCCGTCACAGCCACTGATCCCGACCCCGTTATCATCGATGTTTCCTCGATGTATTTATTTCCTCCATTTATTAGTGGCCCGATCATATCGAGCCGTTATCCGTTTTTTTTCATCAGGGGGCCTAGCTAAGGTGACAATTGTTGATAGAAAACGCCAATCGTGAGTGAAATAATGCATGGAAAAGATCGCGTGACATTTCGTTGCATCCGTTATCCCGATACATTTTTTATGTCCGCAATGGTCGATGCCATCGACTCGATGGTCGATTGGTCGATGTACGATGCTCAACCAGGCCGATGAATGAAAATGATCTTATGGCTTATGAGACAATAAAGAAATATAAACTTTATGTCGAAGACGTAAATAAATAACTCATTAACGCGGTTTTATTAAATTCTAAAGAAATTGTAAAATTGAAATGTCTAAGTATGCTGTGTGTCAAGGGCCCACAGATAACCAGTTCGCCGGACGATATCAGCCTGTCAGTTGTTCGAAACTGTCACCTTTTGCGTTTAACTGACAGGATAATATCGTCCGGCGAACTGGTAATCTGCGGGCCCCTTTATGTTTGTAATAACAAAAATTATGACAATTCGTTCAATGGTAGCTTCTGGCGCCAATTTAACGATAATCGTAAATTTTCGTTCGTGCAACAAGCCTTAAATATAAATAACATTAACTTTATTGATACAGTATAATTATATCCAATCTTCCCTCTGAACCGAGAACGAAAGCAGAGCGCAATAAATAGCAAAAGTTAATTAAAACAATCGATTTAAAACTATAAAGAAACATGAAAATAAAGGTTAAACACACGCGCGTTTATCACCCGGTCGATAAACATCTCGATGTCGAAAACGAGAGCCGATCAATTAAAATCGATATTCGTAATCGATTCCGATTATAAATGGGCGATGATTGCAGCTCACTCGATTCGAATTTATCGTGTCGATACAAATTTTAAAGTTCGCAATTGTTTCGATTGCTTTCACTCGGTTTTAAAATGGAGTTGTCTTTTGTTTATATGATTAATAAATAATCTGTTATTGCGTCAAAACCGTCAAAATGTCTCAATTATTGAAATAAGAGGAGAAATTTCGTGTTACATGCAAATGTTTTACCATTTCCGTGTTGAGAGGTAATTTCGTTTAGTGAGGTTATAAGGTGTTATACGAATTTACGATTTGCTTTAAAATCGCAATAACCTTAACTTAAACCTACGCGAACTATGGAGTGTAAATATACATTTAATTGGTAGTAAATATATTAAACGCATTTCCTGCCGTTTATATTTCACCGTGGTGTTTACGATTGTGCTGCTAACGGTCAAAATACCACAGAAACCAAGGAATCTCGAATCTCTGCTAAAGGAGGGTTAACGTATCATATATTCAGTTTCTATTTGCGAGTTCCTATAATTGGCTCTGTAATGCTATCTAAAAAGTCTAATGTATCATTCATAGCTGTTGGAATTCCTTGTATATATAAAAAAAATGTTATAATGTTTTAGAGGTTATGTAAATATGTATGTATGTCTAATTCTTTGGCCCAACAGCCTACCTACAACGTTTAACGCAGCGGTTCTCAAACTTTTTTGCCGACGGAACCCTTTTGGAAAGCGAAATATTTGACGGAGCCCCTAATTAAAAATGTTTGTCCGTCACTATGGAACTGTGGACCAGACATATGATAGAGTTATTGTTTATTTTTATTTTTCTCGCAGTCCCCACAGAGGCTTTGCGGGGCCCTAGGGGTCCGCGGAGCACACTTTGAGAATAACTGATTTAACGGATTTCAATAATGTATGGGAAAAAATGATTAGACACGTCTCAGCGGTTTTTAGCGTCTTTAGCGTCAACGTTTTCAACCAAAAGGTACCACTTTGTCGGTTGTCGATAAGGTTGATTTCAAATTGAAGCTATATGGAAATAGCGCCTTATTGACAACCGACAATAAGTACCCTTTTGGTTGAAAATGGCACATATGTTTATTGATGTTACTAAATAAAGCAACCTAAAATATGTCGTCCCTCGTACACTTCCGCTTTGTGTCCGCATCAAACAGCGCCGTGGACCGTGGCGCCGGAAGTGGCACAATGCGCCATTGTGGACCGGAAACACGTCACTATAGTTAGGACCATAAACACTCGCGGTTATCCATACATTGGCTTTAATTCGACATGTAGGATTCTCTTGTTTTAGGCTCAAGTACATCGGGCGCAGTATGGTTCCATTTTTATCGCCTGTCGCTATGCCGGTCACTTTCGCACTTACATACTTGTTAGACCGTGACAGGTATGGTGACAAGCGATAAAAATGCGACCGTGCTACCGCCGTAGATGATGTAGTGCGTAATTGTTTTCCTTCGTATTTTCTCGGAAACGTTCGTATTTGTCATGCTACTTCAGTCAACCTCAGTACTTTTTGTACCGAGACTGACTGAAATAGCAAGACACGTTCGTACGTTTCCGTGAAAATACGAAGGAAAATAACTATGCACTACATCTGTATTGGGTTTAAACAACAAAACTGTGTCATATAACATGTAAAACTTTCGCGTTCTGAACACATATTAAAACATAATTGTATCAGCCTATCGCAAATTTATTTTCTTACTTACATTTTTCATTAACTGCGCACTTTCCCGTTTATTTGTTTGTAGTGTAGTACCTAAAGATACAAAGTATATTTTTTCCCGTAAACTTCGCCACCAAATTAGGCCAATCCCTATAAGAAAAGTTCAGTGCATGTGTCACCCTCGCTTTCCTTTTGCCGTTGCGACACAATACGGCCATAAATACGGTTCCATGAGTGATCAAGCGAGACTCGGCCGGTCTAGATACATATGTGATAGCTAAGCTATTGTGAAAGGTACACGCATATTTAGAAATGAAAATATGATATCAGTTTAATTTCTTTAGGTACTTAAATAAAAGTAAACAAATAATTTGTACACTTTCGAGTAGTTCTAACATTTATTGATTAACCAACCAAATACAAAACCACCTGGATCTGTCACTAAACGGCCTGACTTTAACCTACAATGATAATGTAATGTTTTCATCTACCCTCAACTGGCTTAAGAAGCCATTTGAGGGTAGATTGTGTTTACTCTTTTTTAAATACCTAAAGATACAGACTAGAGCATCTGCAAATTTGCTTGATAAGATAGGTGATATTCGCCGCTGCAATATTGCCGCGATTATGACGGTCAATGTTCAATCCGTCCCTCATTTTATCAAGTAAATTGACAGATACAGCGTCGGCTTCTTTTTTACACACTTTTATTTAGCTCCACTGCGTATATACCTATATCTCTTTGGACCTATGGTGATTCAAATCTTGTAACTTAAATTTGAACAACTTCCGGGTGTCTGATTGAGCTGAAATTTCCATATTTCCGATGACAATGCAATAATATGCTAACATGGAGCTGATCTGAAGATGCAGTCGGAAGGTAGCCAAAGGAACTCTTCGAAGGAAAAACATAAACACATTGAGTTTAGGCCCATTTGAAAGGTCTCGAGAAGTACTTGATAGACATGCAAAGGAGAGAAAGTACAGTTTGCAATAAAAGTGTGTATCAAAAAATATTTTTGACGGTTACTTGTTTGTGTTATGTATTGTGGATAAAAAAACACCTATTCCTATCTTTCGTTTATAGTCCGACTCAGCCGGACCTTCTATAGCCTCGTAAGACCCAGGGCAATGTTGGCGCTTTTGAATTTGGAACTTTCTTTAATTTCTATAAGAGTTCAAAACTCAAATTTAATTTGTCCTTGTACAAGTACACGGGGACTTACGAGGATAGATTTGTCACCCCACTTCCACACGCTTCAGGCCCTAGCAGTGAGTGTAGTCCAGTCAACTCGTCCTGGCTCAATTACGGTCAGCTGTAAATCAGGGCCCGGCGACGCCTTCAACCGGAGGTGGCCGGTATAGTCCAATCTATAAGGTCGAGCGGAAATATTCTGCTGAGCAGAGAATGACCACACCACAAAGAAAGATTGTAAAACACAACAAACCGGAGACTATACCATGCCATGGTACAGTTCGCAGGAGATGTTGCTGAGCGGGTGAGAGAGTGACAATGACCTGGGACTCGTTTCTTAAAAGCTTGTTACTTGTAATACAAGTGGAAGTCCCATTCTAACAAAATCTGTCAAAAAATTACATCCACTTGTATTACAAGTTACAAGCTTTTGAGAAACGGGCCCCTGCACATCTTAAGATTAGTAGTTAAGATTGTAAATATGCAAGCTTTTTTTATGAAATAAACAGATTGAATTTTAATTTAATTCTTTTTTTTTACATGTTACGCTCTTAAAAATAATATTGTTCTCAGAACATTTTAGGCGCCTCGCCCGCAGTTTCTGCTGCTTATTCAAAAATAATTCTTTTGGTTTAACCTTTGACAAGCTGTGACTAATGATAGCCAAGTTAGGCCAGCAGCAACCTTGTATATTTGTTGAAGCCTAATAATGAAACATCATTTTAATAACAAAACTTCCGTGAGACACAGACATATTAAATATATCCCCGCCCGAGTCATCGGGCGCGGAGAGCTGCGGCCCGCAGTCTGCGCCGGTCCGTCACCGTCAACGCAAGCTCCTCATGACTCCACTCGGTACGGAGTGAAACATGTCGAGCGAGGAAAAACGCTTTCAGCGTGTAAGTTGGGTCCTTCATGCTCTAAATGACAACCCGCAACGATAGCCGGGCCGCGCTCGATTACTGGCCAAGTATCGATAGTATATAGGACCTAACGAACCTACGCAACATTGTGGCTCTTACAAAAAAGGTATACCTACTATATATACAGGGTGTCCCTAGCCATTGGACAAAGCCGAAATGTACATAATTATGCATGCGGGTATTTAGAACCAGTATACAAAGTGTCATAACAATCGGTGTAGCGGTTACGAAGAAATTAACAAATTACGATTTTTTTACTTTGGAGCAACCTGTGTGTGTAAGTAGCTTCCAAGGTAATAAATAGTATGAAACCTTCGACCGTTTTGATTATCTTTTTTATTTATGACATTAATAAGATTCTGACTTTTGACAAATGTCATAATTGCCGCACATTTTAAAATAAATTGTCAAAAGCACTGCCAATGATTAATACAGTATGTTTCTTTTTGTTGTCGATTATTAGAAATAACTTTTGTTTGAAAATTTATTCTTTTATCTTTTGTTCTAATTAAAAAAATATTACCGTTAGAGCATTTCTGAGAACCCTACGTGGGATTTCAGGGTTTGTCCAATGGCTAAGGTCACCTTGTATATATATCGATAAATCGAAGGAACGAATAATTAATGCCTCATTTAGGATCGATTGCACCAAACCGTCTGTAGCGTTCGCTCAATTTTATTGTATGGGAAGTTTCATAGATCTCTGCTGCGTGACATTGATGAGTATGTTAACTGTGGTTGGTACAACTGGCCCTTAATAGATTCTGGTGACCAATGCACTTTTTAGCCCAGTAAAGACACGGTTTCGCAAAACATTAAATTATAATAGTGTAATTTTATTTATTTCAATCTAATATCATAGTTTTAGACAAGTTTTGTATGTAAAACTTCTACTCGCTCTAAATTAATTAAAGCTACCCAAGACAAAGTCTGCAACGATTTTGATAGCACACGCAGTGCAAGTGTTATCACTTCAACAGTATCAAACGTCACACGTCTATGAAATTATGACGTATAAATAACACTTGCACTGCGTATGCTATCAAAATCGTTACAGACTTCTTGGTCTAACTCTAATAACGAAAACTAATAGAGTCGGACCAAGAAAAGTCTGCAGCGGATTTGATAGCCCACGCAGTGCAAGTGTCATTTATACGTCATAATTTCATAGAAGTTTGACGGTTAAAATAACACGTGCACTGCGTGGGCTATCAAATCCGCTTTTCATGGACTGACTCTAGGTACCAGACATATATATATGTTACTTGAGTGGTTCAAGTTATACAGTTTGGCGTTTTGTTACTGTTTATGTATGTTTTTTTTCTTATAACCATAAATAAAAAATAAAAAGTCAAATCCATGTTATTTCAGAATGTCGTTTTATAATGAGACCGTAACCTCGATTGTATGGGCCCGATTCGGATTTTGAAATAGATATCTATTAGACATCTTTTAGACATCACCAAGATACGATAACGATATGTTTAAGATCTAACCTGTCAAATTTGACTTTTGCGCGATTCTGGAGATCCCCTTGAACGATTTCCACAGGATATGACTTAGAGATCCAATTCACATCTAATAGATATCTTACTCTATCTAACATAAAAGTGACATTGGTTGCGCGAATTGCGCTGCAAAAGAGAACTAGTTGATATCTAAACTATAACGTATCTAGAATGGATCCAGTACGTGTCGTCTCTTGTGAATATCTTGAAGTACGAATACGGCAGTATGGCGGCGGCTAGATTCGTATGAGTAATATCATGTGCACTTTACATTAATCGGAGCTAACCCAAAAACCGCGTTATCGGAAAGAAGGTGATCGCTCGTTTGTCATGAGAACGGGACCTTAAGGGCCGACACACTTATCTGCTAAGCCGATTAGCCGATCAGCTGATAGCCGGCCGACCCTTAATGTAGGGCTGCCTCATCGTAGCTTTCATACTGTTATCAAAAAGTAAGGATAAATAAAGAAATTGGTATAAACCGGTTTGGCCTAGTGGGTAGTGACCCTGCCTATGAAGCCGCCAGAGGGCATTTGTTTGTGTGATGTGATGAGCACACATATTTATTGTTCCTGGGTCATCGATGTTACCTATGTACTTAAGTATTTGTATATTATAGGTATATATCGTTGTCTGAGTACCCACAACACAAGCCTTCTTGACCTTACCGTGGGATTTAGTCAGTGTAAGAATGTCACTATAATATTTATTAATTATTTATTTATTTATCTATAGACGAAGCTTTGACTTTTAAAAACGGTCCATATGACTGACACTTATCTGACACATATCGCTGAAAGTTATCCTTCTATATACCCCGCCCACAGCTTTGAATATTGCCCCACACATTTCTCGATATAAAAAGAAAGTTATGATTGATACAAATAAATTATATTTCTATTCTTGCGCGGTAATAATACAATATTTGCGGCAATATGCGCACTGTACAGTTAGTTTTAGCCTCCGTCGAGGAAAAATAAAGCTCAATCCAAGGATATTCAAAGTCGACTGAGGTCCGACCCACCTAATAAATACTGCAAATTTTGGGGTCCAACTCTTGGCCGCCTTAAAAAGGGGGTATTGGTGACCCTCAGATTTCCTAGTTATTTCAAGGCCCACACAATATTCGCTCGCGACCCACCAATGGGTCGTGATCGCGACTCATAGCATAGTATGGGAAACGCTGGCTCAATCACTTTTTCTCAGTATATTTTTTGCACTGACTGTAAAACTGCCAACCCTAGCATAATCCCACCATACTAGTCACTTCCATGTCCCCACGTCGCAGACCCGGCGTGACGCGACGCGGACAATTCTAGGCTTGTCCAATTATACTTCGCTTTGCGGCTTACGATTTGATTAGCAACATAGTACCATGTCAGTTTAACATGGGCCCGATTTGGTAGCGGTTTGTAAACGTGATACAACGAGAGGTA
Organism: Cydia splendana; assembly: GCF_910591565.1. NCBI lineage: Eukaryota > Metazoa > Arthropoda > Insecta > Lepidoptera > Tortricidae > Cydia > Cydia splendana. The sequence goes on along the minus strand of NC_085967.1, from coordinate 20,432,519 downwards.
TAAATTGTTGAAGTCACTGACTTCATAAGAAGCCGATTTCGCATGCACACCCACTTATTTTTGAGAAAAAGAAGAAAACATGTTTAAGCATGTGTAACACAAGCTCTTTCATATGAAACCCTACTTGACATATTATCTAAACTTGGAAATTTTGCCCCCGATAGTAGGCATTTTCCATTGTGAATTAAAAACCACTTTCAATGCGTCTAGATGTTAGGAATGTTAGGATTGTTTTGTTTATAACTATTCAAAATTTTACTTAGTTTCCGAGATATTTAGCGATGGCACAGACAGTGGGACCATAAGGGAGGAACTCTTATGGTGCGACTATCCGTCTATCTGTCTGTCACATTGCCTTTTACCTTTTTGGACCGGAACCATGAAAAGTCAAGGAGGCATAGAATAGTTAGATAAAATACTCTTTACTGCACACCTCAATAAAATATACAGTAAGTTTACTTACTAAAATTAACCACAGAAACTTGTACTACAATTACTACATTTTATAAAGCCCCAGTCTTATTAAAATCTAGTAAATACCTACGTAGTTTAACGTCCCGCGATAACGCTATCAGCCTTGGGTGGTCTCTAAAAGCGTGATGTATGTACCCAATGGGTTAGGCGGCTAAGATGGGATTTACTGACGTCAATCCGAATCAGTAATGATAACAACTCAATACGTTCTCATAGTATAATGTAGTCCTCGAGACTATGGGTTTTTTTTAATGATTGTACACTTTTCCAGGTTTTTACGCAACGCATGGACACAAACTTATTGTCCTAATACTTGTTATAAGTGTAAACTTTTATATAGATACCTACGCCTGTGTCACACGTACAGACGGGCGGACGCGGACGGACATGATGACGAAACTATAACCGTCCGTAGCCAAAATGGCAAAAACGGAACCCTACAAACGTATTTAAGAACTAAATACTTGTTGTTGCAGAAATTCGCAGGCCCGTATGCTTCATTGCCACCGACGAGGAATAACATATATTTCTGGGGATAAAGTACCATAATACATACCAATTATTTATATAAAATTCACAAGAGATACGCTCACTTTGTATAATTTTGAATAATATGTGGTATTATCTATGAAAAGGGACCTTATTGTCGATGGCGCTTACGACACTAACATCGATGAGCACAAAACGTAGTAGTTTAAAATTGGGGATTCTGGCCCATTTTAGTTATTTTGATTTCCAATTTAGCAATTAAGTTTCTTTGATTACTGGAACATTCAATGTTGCTGTCTATCCAATGCGGAGGTCAATTTATGTTATGTGACGCTGATGAACTTATCAGTCATCGGGTTTAAAGGTCCCTTTGTAGTTTTTTATAAATAACTCGTAAACGGTGACCTGTAGCAAAAATGTTCTGATACATAAGTATTCTGCGTAAAATTGTCTACATTAAATATGCTATACACTTTTTCGCTAGGATCAGTATTTAAAAAAATATTTAAGGTAAAAAGTTAAATATGATCAATTGTTAATATTTTTTGTAAATAACTCGTAAACGGTGGCCTGTACCAAAAAATGTTCTGATACATAAGTAATCTACTTAAAATCTACTCACACCAGAGGATGCTGAAGACCGGACGCTTAGCTAAAACGCTAGGTTGAAGGAGAAGAAGATTGATCCTAGCGAAAAAGTGTATAGAATATTTAAGGCGCTCTTATACTCGAGTTTTACGTTTTCAAGGGGGTGAAGCAGACGAGTGGTAGAACGGGCAGGCGGGCGCCCCGCGCGGCGCACCGCACCATTCCCGCGCAGCACGTCTACGTCCTTATCCTGACGACATCGGTATTCTGAATCGTCAGTTCCGGGATTTTTAGTTCGGCAATTAATATTGAAAAAGATTTATTAGTAAATTCGAATTTTGATGAGTACTTAATGAAATTAAAAACCGGACAAGCGCGAGTCGGACTCGCCCACTGAGCCCACCGAGGGTTCCGTACTTTTTAGTATTTGTTGTTATAGCGGCAACAGAAATACATCATCTGTGAAAATTTCAATTGTCTAGCTATCACGGTTCGTGAGATACAGCCTGCTGACAGACGGACGGACGAACGGACGGACAGCGGAGTCTTACTAATAGGGTTCCGTTTTACCCTTTGGGTAGGGAACCCTAAAAATGGTAGGTAAGACGGTGAGGTCGGTGAGTGTACCTAAATAATTATTAATTATATGTATACAATATGAGTGTATACTTGACTGATCATGTTTTTGTAAAAATCGATTTCGACTGGCAAAACATATTATTTTTTGGCAACCGGGTTTTTTAACCTAATTAGACCCCGCTGAATCCGAAATTGCCGGTTGATTGATCGAATTCTTGACTGGAAGTGAGATAGTTGATATTAAAGGTCCCTTTTTTTTAGTTTTTCGTAAATAACTCTTAAACGGTGGCGCATAGCAAAAATTTTCTTAAACATAAGTAATCTGCATAAAATTGCCTACAAGAAAGATTCCGTACAATTTTTCGCTAGGATCAATATTCAAAGAGATATTAAGGCGGGAAAGTTAATTATAATCACATTTTGAAGGTCTTTTTTTTAGTTTTTCGTAAATAACTCGTAAACGGTGGCCAATATAAAAAAAATTGTTAAACGTTAATAATCGACACAACATTTTCAATAAAAAAGATTTAGTACATTTTTAGCAGGGATCAATATTTAAAAAGATAATAAAGAGGGAAAGTTAATTATAATAAATTCTAAGGTTCCTTGTTTTTATTTTTTCGTTAATAATTTAAAAAGTATGACTCATAGCAAAAACAAATTTTACACAAATAATAAACATAAAATTTCCTACAAGAAACATGTAGAACACTTTTCGCTAGGATCAATATTTAAAAAGACAAAGCATCCGGTAAGTCAATTATAATCAATTTTAAAGTCCCTTTTTAGTTTTTTGTAAATAACTCGTAAACGGTGTCCCATAGCACAATAGGTTTTTATGAATAAATAATCTCCATAAAATTTTCTGCAAAAAACATCTGAACACTTTTCTCTAGGATCAATATTTAAAACGATATTAAAGGAAGAAAGTTAATCACAATCAGTTCACAGGTCGCTTTTTTTTCGTAAATAACTCGCAAACGGTTGCAACGGGGGCAGTTGCAAAAAATATTATACATAAATATTGAACATAAAATTGTCCACAAAAAAGGTTTTGTACACTTTTTCGCTACGATCAATATTTAATGAGGTATTAAAGGGGGTAAGTTAATTATAATCAATTTCCAGGTCCCTATTTTAAGTTTTTCGTAAATGACTCGTAAACGGTGGCCCATAGCAAAATAGGTTCTTAATGTTAACTAACCCCCCTTGGCTAAAAAGTGGCCTCCATGTTTAAAATTCATTTGTTTACGTAAGATGTCCGTCTTTGGGTCACGAATTTATATGTGTGTACCAAATTTCAACTTAATTGGTCCAGTACTTTTGAAGAAAATGGGCTGTGACAGACGGACAGACAGACAGACAGTCGCACGAGTGATCCTATAAGGGTTCCGTTTTTTCCTTTTGAGGTACGGGACCCTAAAAACTAAAAAAAGTGACATGTGAATTGATTGTAATGAACTTTCTTCCTTTAATATCGTTTTAAATATTGATCCTAGAGAAAAGTGTTCAGATGTTTTTTGCAGGAAATTTTGTGTAGATTATTTATTCATAAAACCTATTTTGCTATGGGACACCGTTTACGAGTTATTTACAAAAAACTAAAAAGGGACTTTAAAATTGATTGTAATTAACTTACCGGCTGCTTTGTCTTTTTAAATATTGATCCTAGGGAAAAGTGTTCTACATGTTTCTTGTAGGAAATTTTATGTTTATTATTTATGTGTGATCAACAGGGTAAAGACCGGTAGTGATCACCGAATCGTAAGAGGCACACTGAATATCAATATTAAACTTGAAAGGTCCAGCCTGATGAAGTCTACGCTCCGACCTACTCGAGCCCATGTTCAAAACCCCGAAAGCTTTCAACTCGAGCTCTCTAACCGCTTTGCTTGCCTAGAGAACTTGGCTTCAGTGGACGAAATCAACGACGGGCTAGTGGAAACTGTCCACACAGTAGGGTCTAAGTTTTTTAGACCCCGCCGTAAAGATAGACCTCAGAAATTGACCGAGCAAACCTTAAACCTCATGGCTGAACGACGCTCGCTACAGTTGCAGTCTCCCGATGACGCGGAGTCATATAGGCAGCTCAATAGACGTATATCTAAGTCCTTGCGACATGATCTGCGTCTCTTTAATACTAACCGTATTAAAGAGACTATTGAGCGAAACCAAGGCTCCAAAGTGTTCGCAAAGGACAAAGCAACGCAAGCAAAGCAAGGGTCTATTGGGCATAGCCAGATGGAGGAACTCAGCATGATGCTCGATGACCTCAACCGAGTTTCACAACGGGTGGGCTTGAAAATGAACATGGACAAGACGAAACTTATGTCAAATGCCAATGTTGTGCCCATCCCAGTCTCTGTTGGGAACTCGGTACTCGAAGTTGTTGACTCGTACATCTACCTAGGACAAGTAGTACAATTAGGTACGTCCAACTTCGAGAAAGAGGTCAACCGCCGAATCCAACTCGGTTGGGCAGCGTGCGGGAAACTACGTAATGTCTTTTCGTCCGACATACCTCAGTGCCTCAAGACGAAAGTCTTTACTCAATGTGTGTTACCAGTGATGACTTACGGCTCCGAAACGTGGTCTTTCACTATCGGCCTCATCTCAAAACTCAAAGTCGCTCAACGAGCTATGGAGAGGGCTATGCTCGGAGTTTCTCTACGTGATCGAATCAGAAATGAGGAGATCCGTAGACGAACTAAAGTCACCGACATAGCCCACCGAATTAGCAAGCTGAAGTGGCAATGGGCAGGCCACATTGCACGCAGAGAAGATGGCCGATGGGGTCGAAATGTGCTCGAGTAGAGACCACGGACTAGCAAGCGCAGCGTAGGACGTCCACCCACAAGATGGACAGACGATCTTCTTAAGGTCGCCGGAAGACGCTGGATGCGGGTCGCTTCCAACCGGCACGTATGGAGGTCCAAGGGGGAGGCCTATGTTCAGCAGTGGACGTCTTATGGCTGAGATGATGATGATGATGATGATTTATGTGTAAGATTTGTTTTTGCTATGAGTCATACTTTTCAAATTATTCACGAAAAAATAAAAAGAAGGAACCTTAGAATTTATTAAAATTAACTTTCCCTCTTTATTATCTTTTTAAATATTGATCCCTGCTAAAAATGTACTGAATCTTTTTTATTGAAAATTTTGTGTAGATTATTAGTTCATTTTTAGGGTTCCGTACCCAAAGGGTAAAACGGGACCCTATTACTAAGACTTCGCTGTCCGTCCGTCCGTCCGTCCGTCCGTCCGTCCGTCCGTCTGTCACCAGGCTGTATCTCACGAACCGTGATAGCTAGACAGTTGAAATTTTCACAGATGATGTATTTCTGTTGCCGCTATAAGAACAAATACTAAAAACAGAATAAAATAAAGATTTAAATGGGGCTCCCATACAACAAACGTGATTTTTGACCAAAGTTAAGCAACGTCGGGAGTGGTCAGTACTTGGATGGGTGACCGTTTTTTTTTTTTGCTTTTTTTTCGTTTTTTTTTTTTGCATTATGGTACGGAACCCTTCGTGCGCGAGTCCGACTCGCACTTGCCCGGTTTTTTTTTATATTGGCCACCGTTTACGAGTTATTTACGAAAAACTAAAAAAAGGGTCCTTTAATATCACATATCTCACTTCCAGTCAAGAATTCGATCAAGCAACCGGCAAATTCGGATTCAGCGGGGTCTAATTAGGTTAAAAAACCCGGTTGCCAAAAAGTAATATGTTTTGCCAGAAGAAATCGATTTTTACAAAAATGTGACCAGTCTAAATTATTCAATTTGATTAATTTTATAGCCTTTTAAAATATGTTTACACAATTTATCAATCGTGACTGAATTCCGGATTGGTTAGATGGGTGTGTGCCTTTGCTGCCCAACTTGTTATAAAATGACAATATGACGGACGAATGTCTGAAATGTCACCGTATTTAAGAATTATTTTGCTTTTCTTCGTAAGTATGTTGAAAAACATTGTGTGTATAACATATTTGCATATTTATACTGTGTAAATTAGCAGGTGAAATGGGACGGCGAGAAGTCAAATACTTTGTGATCGGTGATTTATTTTATTTATAATTAATTATGATTAATCGGACAGAGTTTCCACTTAGTAGTTTATCAATCAGAATGAACACCCAAAATTAGGGTGCGCTGGCTTTTATAGGCTGGCTTGTCATGTCCCACTCCGAGGCTCGGCTAGGCAGCATGGCGGGGCTGGTGGTAGTGGGGCGATGACGTGGCTTGGCTGGCTGGGCGGTTGAATGGCAACAGGAATGCGTTACACTCGGCCGTCCTGAAACAATTGCTCCCGCAATGGGGAGAGAATACACCATTAATAATCGAATAAATAGACACATGCATCATTAAAATTCTAACTTTCCAAGAGATCAATAAGGTCCTCAGTTTCTAATTGCTCATCAGTACTACTCTCACTATCTGACATACATGCTACACTTTTGTATGGTCTTATGGCATCTGCAGAGACAAGTCCCATGAACTTTTTGTACCCTCTTACCCCTTTTATACTCCTAACTTTGTACCTGTCATTACCTAACACTTTAACCACTATATAAGGACCGGAGTATAAATCATCTAATTTGGAATTTACCTTGCTAGCACTACTTACAGGGGCCTGGTTCCAGAGAACTAGGTCTCCCTTTTTATATAGAACACTGTTTTTACGCTTTTTGTCATATTGTCGTTTCATCCTAGCACTAGCAACCTTGTTTCGAGCTACTGCCTTTTCACGCCTAGTTTGTATGGGTTCCTGAACCTGACCCGGAACCGCAAGATCACACACAGACCTACTGACCCTAGCAAACATTAAATCAAATGGTTTGTATCCAGTGGAGGCATTCAGAGTGTTATTAATACCCCAAATTATGTTAGGTAAACTATTAGCCCAATTGTTGCTAGCACTACTAGGGTCAGTAGCCCTTAACGCGTCAAGAATCGTACGGTTTGACCTTTCCACTTGGCCGTTCGCCCTTGGGCAAGCAATGGTACACAGCGTATGACGAAATTGTTTTTCAAGTGAAATTTTTTTAAAATACCTACTGGTAAAAGCTTTCCCATGATCGGATACGATCCGTTCAGGAACGTCGAACAAGCTGAATATCTTCCTAAGCACGCGTATAGTTTCGACAGAGTTACAGTGCGCGTAGGTTCCGCAATAACAAACTTGGAGAAGGAGTCTGTCACTACTAACATATACTGGTACCCTTTTTTTGTTTTGCAAAAGGATCCCAGGTGGTCTATATGTATCATTTTCATGGGCTCCGAGGGTTTAGGTATAGGATGTAATTTACCTGCTTTCTTTCCGTAATCACCCTTGCCATATGCACAGTGAAGACAGCTCGAGACATATTTCCTAATAAACCGCGACATTTTAGGAAACCAGTACACCGATTTGATTAACTCTGTACATCTTTTCAGACCTACATGGCCGATGTCATCGTGATGCATCTGTAGGATTTTCCAACGCGCGAAACTGGGAACTATAAGCCGATTACCGTTGAGCGTTTTACGATAAAGTCTATCATTAATTAAGGCATAGTTATTTACTATATCCAAGTCCGTACACCCACTATTTATCAAGTCGATCACAGTTTTAAGTTTTTCGTCTTGTTGTTGAACCGTAAGAAACCAATCTGTCACTTCGAGGCGATTGACATTGACACTATCTATGGCCGGCGAGGGACGTTCCGATACACACTCCGATTTACTTTTCGTTATCAAAGAATTTAAATCCACGGGATTTCGGCTAAGTGCGTCTACATGCTTCATTCGCTCGCCCGGTCTATAATCAATGTCAATGTCAAAGTCCTGTATCAACAGCCACCATCTCGCGATTCGGGGAATGAGGTCGCGTTTTGTTAACGTGGCAGTGACAGCCGTGCAATCTGTTACTATCTTCACTCTTTTTCCGAATACATACACACGAAATCTGCGCAACGATTCAACTACCGCCAATGTTTCTAATTCATAGCTATGATAAACACTTTCTTCTCTACTCGTGACGCGGCTAAAATACATAACGGGACGTAAGATGCCATCGGATTGTTTCTGTAATAATATACCTGCGATGCCTAGCTTACTCGCGTCAGTATGTATCTCTGTTTGCAGTAAGGGATCGTATATTGCTAGCACGGGCTTTTCGCATAGCTTACGTTTAAGTTCATCGAAACTATGTGCTTGTTGTTCGCCCCAAACCCATGGAGTGTTTTTTTGTGTTAGTGTCGTAAGCGGGCGAGCTATAGTTGCAAAATTATATATGAATTTGCGAAAATAACTACAGAGGCCTATAAATTGCCTGATTTCGTGCACATTACGTGGGACTGGGAATTGAGATACGGCTGCCAGCTTTAATTCACTAGGTTGTATGCTATTCGGAGAAATTTGGTGACCTAGATAGGTAACTTCTTTTTGCAGGAATGAACATTTACTCATATTTAATTTCAGGTTTTCAGCTTTCAAACGGACCAAGACTTTCTTTAGTAGTTCAATACCGGACTCAACGTCAATTGATGGTAGCAATATATCGTCTAGGAAAGCTAGAATTTCGTGATCGCCTACAGATTCTACTACCTTATTAATCAAGCGCATGAAAACTGACGGCGAATTGGCCAAACCATACGGGACACGTGTATACTCAAAATGTCCTTGAGGCGTTATAAATCCTGTCTTATGTGTATCCTCAGGCCTTATATTGACTTGGTGGTATCCTTGAGCCAGATCCAAGCTAGTGAAATAATTTTTACCGGCCAACCTAGACAGCTGGTCGTTTATGTTAGGCAAAGGATATCGATCGCGTATAGTAATGGCATTAAGTGATCGATAATCGACACAGAGACGATAATCGCCATTTTTCTTTTTAACGAGGATAACTGGAAAGGCATAGCTTGATTCTGACTCTTTGATAATGCCTGCACCTAATAAATCGGCTATTTTAGACTTTAGGACCGCTTGCTCACTGAGAGAGAGTCTATAAGGACGATAGTAAATAGGATTATCATTTTTCAAATTGATTTGCATTTGAACTAAATTGGAACAGCCTAAATTCTTCGTGTCGTTGGCAAAACAATCACTGTACTCCGATAATAAATCGACAAGAACCTTATGCTGCGTTTCATTTAACGGACCTATCTTCAAATCTACTATTTTAACACCCCCTATAATATGTTGTTTACTAGCTAAATCGGCTGAGCTGATGCATAAAACATTTTGGGCTGAGGAAGATGGCAATAAATCGGAATTTTGACTAACCTGGGCTTCCATGCAGCTCTCGGCACGCAGCAGAACGGTGCCCTCGCTCCATTCCACGTCCTTGCTGCCTCGCGGCGAAGCTGGCTACCTGAAAGTCGTCAGACTTTCAGGTAGCCAGCTTCGCCGCGAAGAAGAGTAGCGGGCAGCGAGTAGGTAACTCCGTGCAAGTCGTGGTGTCGCGCAGGTGTGACCACATCATTATCAGGTCGGTTCCCAAGTATGCGAACCTTGATGATGGATGTTCCTGGTGGCAAGCATTCCTTCACCGCGGTAACAACCTTGAAGCGCTGGGTTTCGCTATCCACATCCATGTTTGCCATAAAATCTTGTTCGGTGATACTTAAAGTGGCTGCGCCTCTGTTGACTATCAGGGTCACGCCGTCCTTATTAATAATAGGCTGGCCAACTATTAAGTCAATATCGGTCACCTCGACGTCCGTTAGATATGCTTGGCAATTTACGTCCAGGCTGTCAATTTGTAGTTTAAACTCGACTTCACCTTTGCTCTCCACCCTGTCGCCATAAAATCCTTTAAATGCGACTTGTGATGGTTTCACTTCTAAGTTGAGCAGATCTGCGATTTCCGAATTGAGAACGTTGACCTCGCTTCCGGTGTCCAAATAGGCCTTCACGTAGACGTCGTTGATTTGAGCGGTCTTCTTGTAGATGTTATTATGCTTTTGAATCATCTTGATTTCCTTTACAGCTGGAGTCGTCTCGTCTCGAGTTTTTAGGTTATCTGGGCAACGTGGTGCAATGTGCCCCTTTGCGCCACACTTGAAACAGGTGCGCTGGTCAGGTAAAGGGCAATTCCGTACCAAATGCCCGGTTTTCTTACAGCGTGGGCACGGATCTGCCTCAATATTTACCGGCGCTTTCTTTTCAGTAGACTGACGTGTACCGTCCTTAGAACCGGCACGAGTTACATCGGCGCCATGAAATGGCGCACGGTAGTCGTCCAACGCAGACAGGAAACGCTCGTACAACTCCGTCGGCTGATCGCATTGGAATGCTCTCGCATTTGATTGCAGGGTAGGCGGGAGGCCGCGGATGATGCAGGATACTGTAGCGGCGTTGGACAGCTTGCACCGATGACACATGGCGATTTTTTCTTGGTAGTACTTTGTCATGCTTTCGTTCGGCATTTTCTTCCTGTTAAGCATTTCTTCTAGTATATTCGAATAATCTCGATGTTTCGGAAAAGCACGAAGAATCATTTCCTTCCAGTCTTCCCATGAATGATCGTACTCTTCAAGGCGATTATACCACTTACGAGCTTGGCCACGCAACTTGTCCTGGAGATGGAATGATTTTGTTTTATCATTCCAACCGTGGATGTCTCCTAATTGGTCGATTTTCTTAAGCCACGTCTGAACGGTACAGTCCTCATTATCAGGGTCGAATTCAGGGATCAGGGATGCAGCACGATGGTGTTTTGTACGTGCTAGCACCGGTATATCGTCTTCCAAGGCTTCAAAGGCTTTATGCACTTCTTGGGTCAAAAGACTTTTAAGAATTTTTCTTGCTGGTGGCGTAGACGTACCGTATTCTTCATCTTGATCGTATGTAGCGTCCGTAATATCGATGTCTTCGTCACTGGCGGAAGCGGCCACGTGTTCAGTGTTCCAGTCAGGTGGTCGTGGTCGTTTTTTTGTTGCCGCTCGCGTCATCATTAAATTGTAGGTACTCGTATCCCAATTTCTGAATGTAAATTAGCAGGTGAAATGGGACGGCGAGAAGTCAAATACTTTGTGATCGGTGATTTATTTTATTTATAATTAATTATGATTAATCGGACAGAGTTTCCACTTAGTAGTTTATCAATCAGAATGAACACCCAAAATTAGGGTGCGCTGGCTTTTATAGGCTGGCTTGTCCGAGGCTCGGCTAGGCAGCATGGCGGGGCTGGTGGTAGTGGGGCGATGACGTGGCTTGGCTGGCTGGGCGGTTGAATGGCAACAGGAATGCGTTACAACTGTGATTACCCATTTTATGAAACGTCCGCTAAACTAGCACAGGTCCGACGCTGACAGTGGTCACGGGCGTACTGGCGTGAGGAATAGGCGCAAGGTATTACCGCGTAGGGTGTAATTTAGTAGGCAAAATGTTGAATTCATCAAATGATGAATGAAAAAATTAACGTATCGATAAAAGGACAAGCAATAATGAAGATTTACTTAAAAGCTATCGACTGAAGTAAGTTTCATATACATTTTCGTCCTAGTACTTCTAACATAAGGAAATAAAAACAGTGTTAGGCATGTTTTCAACTTAAGATTCTATCGAGAAAATAATGAGCCGTCGTGTTTCTGACAAGCAATAACGTAGTTCAAGGACTGAAGTTATATATACTAGAAAATAATGCATGAAATCCTTGTAAAAGTCTGTAAATATGGTGGTGGTAATCAAAGAAACTTAATTGCTAAATTGGAAATCAAAATAACTAAAATGGGCCAGAATCACCAATTTTAAACTACTACGTTTAGTGCTCATCGATGTTAGTGTCGTAAGCGCCATCGACAATAAGGTCCCTTTTCATAGATAATACCACATATAAGGTTTGCATTGTATAAAACCAGAATTGTATAATGTTAAAATGGCTAATTTGTTAGGAATCACCTGTATGTCATAAAACTAATTGTTATTTCTAGGTTACGATTGTGTAAGTGTACATTTTATACCCACTTCTAAAGATTGGATCGAAGATCGAATCGTATCCTTGTCATATGTAAATGCGATGATATTCCAATAATAAAGTACCTATCGTTTCATAGCGATAGGGCAATCACCTGATATTTATACATTGTTTATTAGTTCGCAATGTTTGCAACTTTGTAAGCCCTCCGTATTAACATTTGCAATACGTTTTGTTTTCTTATACTTGGCCCAGTTGAGATGAAAAGGATGCTAAGTTCGACGAAAAAGCAATATTATAATATCATAGATAATGATATAGCAATAGCCTCAAGAGCAATGGATAGGCTTGTTGTCCCATTTTCATTCCATATGAAAGTTAAGTGATACTGATAGGTACCTTTAGTGCGACATAAAATAGATGCCATGTTTAAGCATTTTACGTCAAAAATGTGACAGTTACGTAGGAAGTGGCGCCCTCAATAATTCTCTACAATTTCTTGTCGGACTTTAAATGATACTTTGAACCGCGCACCATAACCTAAGTCGTGCTAATATCTGTTCTATAGTGACGTAAGTAGGTAAATGTAGTTTAATTGATTAATGCATTATGTCATTACTGCGCACGCGGCCTTTTGATCTGTGGATCGAAAGTGACTGCATGAAGGTAATGTGATGTGAGCATGCACGAAGTGTAGGGGGCAGCACCAGACCTTACTGTTTATTGGCGCGAAATGTAAATGTCAAGCTTACGTTTCGAATTTACGCCACAAGATGGCACAACCTACAACGGGCAAGGTAAAGTACGTGCACCTGCTTTAACGTGAAGTGTCAATGTCAAGTTTCCGATTTTGGCCACAAGATGGCAGATTCTCCAACGCGCGCGGTTCCTATTAAGTATTTGAATCATATCGGCGCGAAGGCAAACTCAACGAACAAAAACCACATGCAAATTAAAAATGCTATAAAAACATTACTTTGTCCTTAATAAACTCATTAACATCTCGGCGCCCTAGGACCTCAGCCATTTCATATTCCAGCTCATAAAATCAGGACAACTTAGTTGCCACACCCGAAAAACCGGGCCCAGAAGACATAAGGTCGCTTTTAAGACAAAAATGCCTTTATCAGATAAAATTTATGGCCGTAATAACTTTTAATTACTCGAGATGAGAATCTAGTTTCGTTTATTTGGTTTTTAAATGGCTAAAGTTTATTTTACTGCGCTTGAGATTAAAATTCTTAAACCAAAATTGACGCCTAATTATGACCCATTAAATTTTTAGCACGAGATTCAATAGCAAAAGCAAATATCATCATTAAGTTTATATTATACGTCTTATTCAACGCACACTGCACAGGTATTTTTTTAAATGTTGGAAGCCTTATGACTTATGATGCATAATTTTTCACAAGGTATTTAATGGACAAACAGACGATATATTTTTTAATTAATTTATATTACCTTCAAGTATGTATAAAAATCTACCTACCTATAAGTATATAGTATAAGTTGTGTATAAAAAAAAACTGAGCGCATCTCGCCATCAAACGTAGCAGTTTGGCGAGAATATAAATGTTTAGTAAGTTGTAAATTTAAATATATAAATAAATTAAAAAAAAGTCCGAAATGCATTCTTAGATTAACAATAATTTACGTCTTCTTACAATTATATAATGAATAAAATGCCTACCTACTTTATGAAGCTATTGTCACATACTTATATACATACATAGAGATGACAGTTTCTATTTATGAATAACTTCGTTCATTCGCTTTGATTCATTCAATAGTTTCTTAGCGCACTAAAGATTCTCATCAAAAACGTTGAATGACAGACAGACAGAGGTAACTAAAATAATACATAGCACAGAACCGCTGCATTCCGTGGCAGCTTTCGTTACGCCGCCACGAATAAGTGCTGGAATAATATTCCGCCACCAATCCGACAGAGCAGTACTATTGGTTCCCTTACATCAAAACTAAAAGCGAACCTAATGGACCAACAAAGTTTTGCTGCCTGAAGCTAAATATATTTAAAAACCCGATCCCGTCATTATTACCTATTTTGCACCTTAGTTACTCACCAGTTAAGTTATGTATATTTATATATAGTATATATTTGATGTATATATTTATAATAGTATTAAATATTATTTATTCACGTCGTCCACGTGTCCCGCACACTCCGCTGGCTCCACAGAAAACCAGCGCCGTTGACCACGCTAGTCGTGCCAGCTGCATTGCTGAGTGGAGACCATTTCGGCTTCACATCTCTATTTCCACTGTTTTGTTTATCTTTGCCCTGTGCTTGTATATAGATGTGTTATTTGTATTGATGTGTTGTCTGAATAAATGATTTCTATTCTATTCTCTATTCTATTCTATAATATAATTATAGAAAGTGATAGCTCGGAAGAAATTGGTATTGCGTCATTTGATACGACAGTGAATGAATGTTGATAAATAAACTTCACATCTTTTGAATTAAAGCTAACAAAAAGTTATTGAATGAAGCGTTGGTTCATGATTTTCATGAATTCTGTTTTACCTGTTGCTTTGCGATTTCATAAAAATAAGGAAACCTGCATCAAATGTACCTATGCATTTGGAGTCGTTATGCCAGGATCGCACGTACCGAGTAGAGTGGCGGTAAAACGAAGTATGGAATTTTTACTCGGCCGAGTAACTCTACTCGGTACGTGTACCCCAGCCCTTAGTATTTCTGATTAAAAAAAGCATCCCAGAACTATCCGTTTCGTCACGTTTTAGCATGAAGTTTTACATTTGTATCGTGACGTAATGGAAACTACGATTCCCATACACTATTCGAAAATACAAATTTCGAATAACCCCAACGAAGTCAAGATACTCAGTAACAAGTTTGCTTTTAATTCTAATCAATGTACAAATCTAATCATGGCTGCAAATAAAATTACACACGATTAAGCCCCTTTAAATATGCAAATCTGTAATACGTAGTCATGAGTCGATAACCTAACATAGACCAGTACGTATAGCAGTCATCTAACATAGTCATTTGGTCTCAATGGCCGAGGCCCGGCAGTAACAGTGGCGGTACGTAATAAATAGTGATTTGCGTCGACGTCCGATCTGAAAAGCGTTGAGGAAACGGCATAAGGCGGTCCTGGGGCGCCTGCGCATGCAACGTAAGCCATGAGCGGCTAGAGAAGCGTAAACTAGAAATCAAAAATAACTAATGAGGAGGTTCGCATTTATGAAATATATTTTGATATGTATTTAAGTGTCATAATAGTCATTATATCAGCTGAAAGTCCTTCGCTAAATAAAGGACTTCCCTTTATGCTGCTATATGCCTTCGTTCTTTACAGATAGGCATAAAACGAGTATACAAAGATTCCCTGCGATATTGACTTCATAATCGCGGTCGCGTAACACAAACAAATACATGTCAAAAACAAATAACGTTATTAAAATCAAAACACATTATGACAAAAAATTAGGTACCTACCGATTATGCGTGTGATTCACAACAAGATAGAGCCAAGCAGTTTCCTGAGGCCCATTAAGTACAAAAAAAGCGGGCCTGTTTCCAACGTGAACGTTTCCAAAACGCCACCATTGGAGATATAATAAAATGTATTTCAGTAACCTCTACCTTTTATATCTTGCCCCACTCCCCAACAATCATTAGAGCTAGCGGCAACTCGCGACATGTACGCAGCCTGTTTTGTATGTAAATGCCCCGTTCTGGGTTAATCTTCACGGGAAAAAACATGGCATTATGGCATACCGGGCCGCCGTAATGACAATGTTTGACTTTCTGCTTCCTTCGCAAAGCCGTGATGGAAATCTCAATCAGATTTGCAGTTAAAATAAAGGTGATTGCCGTCATTCCTTACATATGTTATTTAATTTGTGTCGTCACTTTGCAGTTTTTAATCATACATGTAAAAGGCTAAGCAAAGTGTGTGGTAAGATTTGAATAAGAGCTATAGCTATATAAAGCCGAAAAAGAGATAAAGCTATGTTTAGCTCATTTTCACTTCGAGACAGCGAAACTTTTCATATGTTTGACAGATATAATGAAGATTTCGGTTTCTCAAGTGTACAATATTTAGCTTTTATTCTTTCATTTTAAAGAATTTTAGTAACAGAAAAAAAATCCGTTACGTCACGCACGTATAAACTAAAATTAATACTAGTGACGTTCGGGAATATAATAATATGTGGGGTATTATTTTTGTTGTGCAGGTCGAAAGTTAAAAATGCGCAGTTTTATTATTATCGAGCTTCAATCGAAACATCATACCACACGTCCGCTACTTTCGAATAATCAAATTTTCGAATTTTTGAAATTAAAAGGTCCCGTGAAAGTACACTAATTTACCACATGACCTCTGGCACGTTCAGGTGGAAAGTGATTTACTCCGATTCATGTTAAAAACGGTTAAACGATTCTTATCATTTTGGTTTAATGTTTCCTTTGCCGGTATTTAATATATTTCACGTATCATTATGGCTGTCTTAACGTAAAAATGAATATTTAAAGGTTGTTACGCAGGGCGGTAGGTAAGTTATAGTTATTTGAGACACATTTGGAAAGTAAGTAATTTCCAATAAATGGGCCGATTTTATTTTCCTAGTTTATATTTTTCGTCAGAAAATAAAATGCTATACTTCGTTGAGTTACGATTACGATACCTTAGGTATGTTTTCGTAACTCAAGAGGAAGATTTTGTAAAATTGCGCTTATATTGTAATGGATAGAGAACTTTACATATCCATCAAATTTTATCGGATTCCGACGAGCAAACAAAATAATGTCGGCCCAAATATCATGCACTCACTTCAAGCACAATCTAAGTGAGTAATTTCCCACTGTCGCGTGTTGAGAATCGTTTTTCGCGATTGTGCCATAAGACATTTTACCAGAAAAAAGGGGAGTAATTAATATGTATAATATTAATCTCTCGTCTCTGTGTTTGATCCTGATGGAATTTTTAGTTATTTATTTGCATTTCATCTCTTTACATTCTAACTACAGTACAACTGACATTTGACCACATTTTCATATATGAAAGGTTTATAAACCTATTGTTGTTGACTACTACATACAAGTAAAATATAAATATATTCCTTGATAATTCATAGAATAACGGCGCCCGCGCAAGTAGATGTCACGGGTGTTCGTTCCAACCTGATTACCGGCGCCGATAGGCCGTGGACTATTGTCGCGAGATACACCTATATTATTGTTTATAGAGGTTTTTGCGAGTTGTTTTCGATTTTAAATCAAAACAAATTCAATTCTCAGTTAAAACACTGCGTAAATTTGAATACAAAATCGGAAAATGGATTAGTTCTACTTTTGAAATGATACATATATTATTTCTGAACTAGAATAGAAGGAATAATTATGCTTATAGTTAGATGTTTATGTTGCGTAACGCAGCTTACACTATGCATTTAAGGGTTAATATGTGGACAGTTTGTTATGTACCTATCTGTATTAAATATAGGCATTCAACATATTGGCAGAGCACTGAAAACATGTCTACTTCCTATGGAATTTATAGAATTTTCCACAGAAAGTAACCCGTTTTCATTGCATGGAGTAGGTACACTAAATGCAAACCAGAAGCACTCACGAAGTTAATCTAAATTTGCCAACACATACTCGTATAATTCACACCTCATGGTGTATTGCACCATCCAATCTCAACGGTGCCGCGACCCAACATGTAACCAGAGACTATTTATTAATATACACTTTCAATATCCCCTAGCTTGACTTTCAACGCCCCACTAGCCTAGTCGGTAGTGACTACCTAGGAAGCAGGTAACGTCAAAAATCAAATGCTGGTATTAAGGACATTTATTTGTGTGTTCATCACAGATTTAAGCATTGTATTATTTTTTGACGAGACCTGCAACCAGTGTTGGCCGAACGTTAATGCAATTGACCATTAAAAATTAACCATTGAAAAGGTTAATTGCCATTAACCATTAACCATTGAAGGGAAATAAATTATCAATTGCATTGATCATCAATTTGCATTAATATTAATTTATTTCGAACCACTAACAATTAAAAATAATTAATGGTTATTGCTTTACAAACCATTAAAAATTAAATCAATTTTGAATGAAAATTAAAAATGTGATTGATAATTAACAATTAACAAGAATAAACATCGTAATTTTTGTCTCTGTATTTTTATGCAGGGTTTTCCCATATGTTCCCCGCGAAGACAAATGGGAATTCACCCATTATTGGTAATAATGGGTGCTTATTGGTGTATTCCCATTTGTCCCCGATTCGCGTGACCTACGCCATGCATGAAGCTATGACAAATGGGAATGTTTTATGTGAATGAATATGAACGGCGGGGAACAAAAGGGATACACCCGATATTAGTGTTCCCATTTGTCTCCGCTCCAATGAGATGGGGAAAAATGGAAATATTTCTGTGCAGCTTCTTTTCCCATATGTTTATATACACTCATTATAGGTGTATTCCTATTTGACCCTGCCATATGTGAGTTGGAGACAAATGGGAAACGGAGACAAATGGGATTTATATGCAGAGCCTATTCCATCTGTTCCAGTTGGGAACAAATGGGAAAACATCAGAAAATGATGTGTTCCCATTTGTCCCCACCTTATTGGTGTAGAGACAAATGGGAAACGGGGACAAATGGGATTTATATGCAGCGTCTATTCCATCTGTTCCAGGTGGGAACAAATGGGAAAACATCGGAAAATGATGTGTTCCTATTTGTTCCCACCTTATTGGTGTGGAGACAAATGGGAAAAGGGGACAAATGGGATTTATATGCAGAGCCTATTCCATCTGTTCCAGGTGGGAACAAATGGGAAAACATCAGAAAATGATGTGTTCCTATTTGTTCCCACCTTACACACACTCATACACACTCACACCCATCACAAAAACATCAGAAAATGATGTGTTCCCATTTGTCCCCACCTTATTGGTGTAGAGACAAATGGGAAACGGGGACAAATGGGATTTATATGCAGAGCCTATTCCATCTGTTCCAGGTGGGAACAAATGGGAAAACATCAGAAAATGATGTGTTCCTATTTGTTCCCACCTTATTGGTGTGGAGACAAATGGGAAACGGGGTAAATGGGATTTATATGCAGCGTCTATTCCATCTGTTCCAGGTGAGAAAAAATGGGAAAACATGGGAAAATGATGTGTTCACATTTGTCTCCACACCAATAAGGTGGGGATAAAAGGGAATGTTTTATATGAATGAATATGAACGGCGGGGAACAAAAGGGATACACCCGATATTAGTGTTCCCATTTGGCTCCGCTCCAATGAGATGGGGAAAAATGAAAATATTTCTATGCAGCGTCTTTTCCCATATGTTTATATACACTCATTATAGGTGTATTCCTATTTGACCCTGCCATATGTGAGTTGGAGACAAATGGGAAACGGGGACAAATGGGATTTATATGCAGAGCCTATTCCATCTGTTCCAGTTGGGAACAAATGGGAAAACATCAGAAAATGATGTGTTCCCATTTGTCCCCACCTTATTGGTGTAGAGACAAATGGGAAACGGGGACAAATGGGATTTATATGCAGCGTCTATTCCATCTGTTCCAGGTGGGAACAAATGGGAAAACATCGGAAAATGATGTGTTCCCATTTGTCTCCACACCAATAAGGTGGGGACAAACGGGAAATATTTATATGCAGTCTTTTCCTATATGTTCCCCGAGGGGACAAATGGGAATACACTCATTATTGGTTATAATGGGTGCATTATTGGCGTATTCCCACTTATCCCCTATCCACGTGTCCTACGCCATACATGAGAGAAGGGACAAATGGGAACACATCATTTTCCCAATGGGCTCTGCATATAAATCCCATTTGTCCCCGTTTCCCATTCATCTCCAACTCACATATGGCAGGGACAAATAGGAATACACCTATAATGAGTGTATAGAAACATATGGGAAAAGAAGCTGCACAGAAATATTTCCATTTTTCCCCATCTCATTGGAGCGGAGACAAATGGGAACACTAATATCGGGTGTATCCCTTTTGTTCTCCGCCGTTCATATTCATTCATATAAAACATTCCCATTTGTCCCAGCTTCATGCATGGCGTAGGTCACGCGAATCGGGAACAAATGGGAAAACATCGGAAAATGATGTATTCCCATTTGTCCCTTCTCATGTATGGCGTAGGACACATGCATAGGGGACAAGTGGGAATACACCAATAATGCACCCATTATAACCAATAATGGGTGTATTCCCATTTGTCCCCGCGGGGAACATGTAGGAAAAGACTGCATATAAATAATTCCCATTTGTCCCCACCTTATTGGTGTGGAGACAAATGGGAACACATCATTTTCCGATGTTTTCCCATTTGTTCCCACCTAGAACAGATGGAATAGACGCTGCATATTAATCCTATTTGTTCCCGTTTACCATTTGTCTCCACACCAATAAGGGGGGGACAAATGGGAACACATAATTTTCTGATGTATGTCCATTTGTTCCCACCTGGAACAGATGGAATAGGCTCTGCATATAAATCCCATTTGTCCCCGTTTCCCATTTGTCTTCAACTCACATATGGCAGGGACAAATAGGAATACACCTATAATGAGTGTATAGAAACATGGGAAAAGACGCTGCATAGAAATATTTTCATTTTTCCCCATCTCATTGGAGCGGAGACAAATGGGAACACTAATATCGGGTGTATCCCTTTTGTTTCCCGCCGTTCATATTCATTCGTATAAAACATTCCCATTTGTCCCCACCTTATTGGTGTGGAGACAAATGTGAACACATCATTTTCCCATGATTTCCCATTTTTTCCCACCTGGAACAGATGGAATAGACGCTGCATATAAATCACATTTGTCCCCGTTTCCCATTTGTCTCCACACCAATAAGGTGGGGACAAATGGGAACACATCATTTTCTGATGTTTTCCCATTTGTTCCCACCTGGAACAGATGGAATAGGTTCTGCATATAAATCCCATTTGTCCCCGTTTCCCATTTGTCTCCAACTCACATATGGCAGCGACAAATAGGAATACACCTATAATGAGTGTATAGAAACATATAGTGTAGAGTCTCATGTTAAAATATGTATCACGATCTGATAATTCACTGAAGCTTGTATTAATAGTTATTTTTATTTATAATTTTAATAGTTCCAAGCAAAAGTAACATTAATTATTAGTTTATGAAATAAATTATTTAATTCCATTAAACGTTAATGCAGATTGACAATCAATGTAATTAAACGTCTCAAACTTCAATTCTAACTAATTTTAATTATATTGATGCGTAATGCAATTGATTAATTGCGGAATTAATGGTTAATGCAATTGATTAATTGTTAATTAGAATTAACCATTACGGCCAACACTGCCTGCAACTAATCGCGAGTTTGTATTCACCTGACGAAGCATGCGTTGCGGATATAAAAAAAATTAACGTAACTAAAATTGATTGATAGTATTATTTGTTGGTATGGTTGATAATTGTTGGTTTGGTTGGTATTATTGGTTCGTATTTTTGACTAGTCTTTGATATAACATAGGTAACCAATAACCACACAACATATAAACTATGTTCTGAGCATTGCGTAAAAACGGTTAACGTCATTTTAACGGTCACCCGTTCAAACGCACACGGAATCCAACGAGTTCTATTTTCAAATTGAATGTTTCTAGTTAAGCAACAGTTGTGGAAATTGGTAGTGTTGCCATATTATTTAGTTACAGTAAATAATAATAAATATATACTATATGTATATGTCAGCGAACGGTCTCATAGCGAAGAGTCTCGACCAACACCTAGAGAGACTCTCGCTGGGTTGTTGGATTAAGTGTCAGATGCAGAAATATACTAAATAAAACCACAGTGACGGAATCGAACCGGCGTCTTAAGCTTACACGGCTAACGCCTTGGACATCTAGGCCAACCGGCCACGGCGGTACCCGTGTATAAGAATAGATTTTGAGTGAGATTACATTTTTTCCCTAAGTATATTTTTTTAGTAGCACTAATCTGTCATCCATGAAAAAAAATAAAAACGCCCAGTTCTCGGCGGGCGATTGCAGCGGCACCCCAGGATGCGCTTGCGCAAGCCGACGTGTTGTGTCGCTGCTCTAATTGCCTGCCAGTTAGCGTTGGCTAATAAGGGCTAAAAACATCGCCGCCGGCTATTTCTTCCATTCACACTGAGATTTTCGCTATTTAAATCCGGTTCGAGGGACCATTTCGTGACGTAGTGGAATTGAGGATTCGCTAAATAATTAAGGACTTTCTACTTGTATATTAATTGTGTCACCATTATGAATATTATTATTAAGAAAGATCACAGTAATTCGTCGACATAGAGAAATTAGTTTGGCAAGGTAATTTGGATCCATTACATTCCATTCACACTGAGATTTTCGCTAAGAATTTACATCCAGTTCGAAGGACCATTCCGTGACGAACTGGAATTGAGCAGATTAATATGCATGCAAAATAATTATTAACTTTCTATTTGTGTGTTAATTATGTCAATATTATGAATATAATGGTTAACATTGCAGATATATCAGACGAATGTTAGAAATTAGTTTGACTTACTATTTATGATTTTATATCCATTGGCATATAATAACATTATACTTATTGAAAAATAATGTGAAGGATATCATCTGAATTAAAAACTATATTTCGGTTTATCAGAAGAATGCTCTTTGCCAAACCAGTGAGGAAACGTTCCGAATATGCAAAAAATGATTCGCCAACCTCTTGGTTCCAACGCAAGTGTGTGTTGCTAAACCTTACGTGTCAGGAAAAAGTCACGATGCACGACCGCATCGACATTTTTCTCTGCAATTTTCCTCAGAGCCAGCAGCAAATCAGCACGATCGGTATCGTTACCCCACAGGCCACAGTTCAGGAGATACGCGATCACAGACAGACGGACTATCTAGATAAATACAATTTATTGACGTTATTAGTCTGTGATTATGTCGCGGAAGCTATTGTTGTGTTTCTTTCGTCATTACGTTATAGAGAGGGATAGGCAAGATTTTAAGATACGGTTTGTTTGTGTCATTATTTTAATCTTGTACAAGTTTATCTTCTAGATGTCGGTTTAATTGCTATCTTAACAAAATTGATAAAGCAACGCTTTCCAGACAGATTTTCGTACATGACCCGCCTGTTGCTATCTCTATTGCACGCGCATAATTATATAGCTGCTACCGTTGTTGCCGCCGCTTCATGCAGTCATGCAGCTGCAGTTGACATCCGAATGACACCTTAAATCGCCGCGCCCGCACTAATTACCCACTTTATCTTAATTCGACATGCTGTAATTATCTCGCTTGTGGGCGATGCTATCTCGCTCTATTTGCTCTAGCTAGTTTGCAAATAGTACAGTAAAATTAATTCAATATTTTCAATAATGAATCGATATATTGCTAAACGAGTATAACTTCGAAGGACCATTTCGTGACGAACTGGAACTGGAATTGAGGAGATTAATTTGTATGCAAAGTAAATTAACTTTCGGTGGGAATGAACTTTGCGGGAAATAAAGCTACATGAATACATGATATTTTTGTCCTTAAAACATAGGTAGCAAACGTGCAGACTGCAGACGAGTCGCCTGATGGGAGAACAGTCACTTATGCATCGCCAATCTTTGAAAACCCTGAATACGTTTTGGAAGAACCGCATGTCATGCGCAATGGAAACACATCAACATTGAAATATTCTGGGATAGATGAAGATGGAACTGACCACATAGGGCTCTAATGCAGTCTAGTGAACCAGTTTTCTCAGTAGAAATATTTAAAAAAATAGGCGCGTAGGGTCGATTGACACAAATTTTTTATTTCGCGCTTTTTACTACTGACAAATTGGTTTGCCAAAAAATATATACGTACTGTTAGTATTAGAACAAATTAAACTATTTTCAGAAATATTTTATTTCAGTAAATAACATATGTATATAGTTATATACGTGTTAGTCTTGTGTTAAAAAGTCCTGCAACGCTCGCAACGCCTGGGCAAGTGTGCGCGGAATGCGGCCGCGTTGTGCAAGCGATGCGCCGGCGCGGCGCACCCGCGCTCACCTGCGCGCGCGCGGCTTCCGCGTGCGAGTATTGCCAACACGGTGCAAGCCCAATTGAGAAAAACGTTGCGGCCGATGTAAAAATCACATTAGATTTTTTTTATTAGCTATTTCTAGATACAAAGACCAAAATATGACCGGTAAAAAATATTTACAAAAAAATATGGTGATTAAAATGAAGATACTATTAGATGTCGATGCATGGCAATAAAAAATTGGTAACAAGAATTGTTGTTTCTAATTTTTTTCAGGGCTCCCAGTTTTAGATTTATTTATCCCTGATTATCAACAGTCGTATCGATTCTCTTTTCTTTGACACAGAAAACAGACATTTGGCAGCTGAGCCAAGTAGGCCTCACAAAAATGCAAAATGGCATTTTCGTTGGGCCTTAAGTAGCACGCAGATGCAATTTTGTGAAAAGAATTCGATTAAAAAGTGCAATAGCTGCATCTGTTTTCACCTGTCAGTCTTTAACGCTATTTTAACTCGTAAAAGAACACATTTGGCGAATAGTACGAGATAATGATGTTCCTAAAATTCTAATTAGGCAAATATAAAATTAATCAAGCAAAACTAATATTTTTTATTAAATAAAATATATCAAGTAATAAACTAGAACGGTAATTAGAGAGAGATAGCATCAGGCATGAGCGAGATGATTGCGACATCCGAATTGAGATAAACTAAGTAATTAGCGCGCGCGCGCGCAGCGATTTAGTGCGCGCTTCGGGCGCGTTCAGGGGTAACGTTCCAAAACGAGTGATTGCACGTGCGCGGATATGAAAATAATTTATTGTATTGTATCTATTTTTCCGGAACAGAATATAAATCTGTATTTTTTTATTATTAACTTCGTAGAAAGTTTAAGTGAATTTCACAGAATAAATAATGTAGAATAGCCCCTGCAAATTGCTACATACATCAATCACATATGTGGGCTAGGAAAACGCGTGGTAGCGGTAACAGAAGCGGCGAATAACTATAGGTTTCCATCCAGAATCCAGAAATTATATGTCCCATATTACTTAGGTAGTACATCATCGGCCAAATTTTTAAGACTGATTTGATCGATTCTTTTCATAGGTTGAAGCCTAATTTACAAGACTTTCATACGCTCATGGCGACTCGCCGCTACCGCTACCGGTGAAGATGTCGCTACCGCTGCCGCTTGAACTCGTGGCCACACCATAAGTGTTAGCCGCGAATTACGGGTCAGCGACGATGAGTACTTGTACGTCCTCTTAAGCCAATAATGGGGCTTCACTGTGACTCATCCGTGACGTTTCCTCACTACTACTATGTATATTATTGTCTTAGGATTGTTAGGTAATCACGACGAGGGAAAACTTAACCCTTCGGGAAGGAAGCTGTTGCTGAGCTAAATGGTTGATTATCACAAGAAAAGAAAAACAAAATATCTATCTGCCGTGGCCCGTTCTTAAAATTGATCATTTCATCGGTTGGCCACGTCAGGAAAAAGTCAAACCTAACCTAACCATATAATGAAGAGATTAACAATAAAATGGCATTTCTGCATCTGGCGACGGCATCGGCATATCCATATCCGAGCAGTTCTGGACAAAAAATACTGTTATCTGACGAATTTGATCAGAAATAATGTAGAATACGAATCTCATCTTTACGCCAATTTGTTGAAAAATGTTGAATTTAACTCTGCGGGGATCCACTAATTTTCTCATTCTTATACAACTGCACTGAGAATGTATACATTTATGCTATTACCGTATCGTGTTGCTAAAGATATTGACAATATAAAAATATTATTACAATACTTACTTACATTCTTAACAGCAGGAAACTGGTAGTTAATGTTATTTGACCAATAATTTACCCGCGCAAAACATGCCTCTTAACCAGACAAGCAATTTGCCTGTCCCAATCTTTGGCCAATCTGCATATTTCAAAGCGTTATTGCATTTAACTGCTTATTTAAACAAATGCACGTTTCCGTTCGATATTTAAATGTAAACGGATTCGTTTTCGAAATCGGCTGCGTTCGAATTATCATGTCAATTCTGTAAATTTCTTTATTTGTTGTGATAACGGGGTTGGCCGGTCGAAGAACTTTAGTGATGGCGCCAGCATAAGTTTTATTCGTCAATCCTACGAACAGTGTCAAATACTTGTTTTTTTTTTAAATCAAAACTATATTCCATTCCGACAGGTTTGCTAGCATTTCCGATTGCGATCCATATATGTACTTATTTTTATCCAAATTGTTTCCATTACGTCACGCGCGTACAAATAAAACTTGACGTTCCGGAACGACTGAAAACAACTGGTAAATACAATTATTTTAAGTAACTATTTTTTTATTTAACTTGTTACAATATAACAGTACTTAAGATTCAATTTCTTACACGTATATTTCTTATTTGGCAATGCGGGTAATAATAAACTATACCTGACCTAGAATGTTTTTCTAACTTTTAAGTAGGTACTGCCAACAGAAAATAGAATGGAACGCTCATTTGTTTCTTGCATAGGAAATGTATCAATGGCGTAATGGCGTAATACCAGTTAAAAAACAGACTATACTATGTACCTATACTATAGTTAATATAGGTAAGGGTTTTTTAATGAAACGTTTCAGCTATTCAATAACAATACTATAATTAAAGTCACCTCAGCAACCTGCTGTAGATGTTTTCCTGATCACACCCACTTGCTTTCCTAAGGACCACGCCAGCTTCATCATTAAACACGATCTCGACTTATTAGTCGGCGTCACGTGGCCATTCGTCATAAGCTGGCGAAGGCACCCACACCGGTCCTTTGGTTCCCGTTGGCTACTGAGGCGAATTCTCAAGGAAACCAGCAGACGTAGTTTGGATATGGCTTTATCCATGTGATAAATAATCGTGGTAAATAATAATTAATCTTAAATATATAGTAAAATGAATGTAATATAATTATATAAATGTATACGTAATGAATTTCCAATTTATTATTATTATTTTAGTGATTAACTAAACAGACTTGTAACCATTGTTATCAATAAAACTTTCATTTTCACTTTTTGTCACTTTTTAACACCGCGGGATTAAACGTGACGGAAACCGTTTTATCACGCTGTCACGTAGACAAAAACGACCATCATACACGTACTGGGGGGCTAGATGACAACCGTACATCAACAAACGCGAAACGATGACAGATTATCAGGATGACAGATGCTACGAAATGACACGTGACTATTTCCATAAGTACATTATTTAATTATTTATGTTTCTATTAGCGTTTTCTATCAATTGTCTCTTGGCTAGACCCTTGTACAAAAAACTTTTTTGGTGTTAGTAAGGAAATAACAAGTAGGACTTTTGGTATGAGAAATTGCTCCGGCGCGTCACACAAATAAAGTGACAATCCGGAAACATTTATTAGACGACGGAAAAAATAATTTTAGAAAGCAATATTCGTAGCTTTTCAAATTTCTAAAACTGGTGATTTATTAGTGTGACGTTATATTTATATTTATAATGGGTTATTTAAGTTACTTTGCTTTAAAATCATTTATAGTATTTAGATCATTATCATGTAGGTTTTAAGCATTCGACTCGCCTCTAATCTATATGAGTAATTACTGCAAATCCCTGTCCTAAGTTCCGCATATCGTAACTCACGCAACCTCCTAATCAATGGTTTGTCATTTAGAAATGAACCTCATTCTATAGGCGTTAAAGTTGTTTACGTAATAACTGTGTGAGACAGATATGAGGTTGGGTAAGTTGTTGTTTCTCATTAGCTCTCACAATAATTTATAACCTGGGTTTACATATGCATGCGCAGCCTTCGACGACTTCGGAAGGCGTAGGGATGGAACTCGGTTCTGATGTGATTATTCTATTCAAATTTAATTTCTAATTTTTGTTACCATGCAGTTCAACAAAACTTTTTTTTTGCTTGAAGTCTGGAAAGTATGTAGTAAATAATGATATACGAAAAAGGAGTAATGTCGTTTAACAATAACACTATATTGATAAAATATTATATACATATGAAATTTCGTAATAACTAGAGATGCCACGAATATTCGGCAACTATTCGGTATTCGGCCTATTCGGCCACTTTGCCGAATATTCGGTATTCGGCGGAATGTTGCCTACTATTCGGCCGAATACCGAATATCTGTTGCACCTACCAAAAATGAAAAATTACACGAAAAATAACCTAAAACTAGGTATTATATATTTAACATTTAAAATGTATTCTTGGAAAGTAGTTAAATACGAAGGCACGTTTATGAGCATTTGTTGATTACAAAATATTTTTATTTTTATCGGGTCTGACTTGATTGACTCTAACTAAATTCATTAATTCTGTTCAACATAAAAATATATCTTAGCAAACGTTGTGCTTTGTTGGCGAATAGTTTTCATAATAATTGTGACTCAAAATGTTCGCATGGGGTGTGTAATGCTTAATATAATTATAAAAAAACTATCATACATTTGTTATAACGCCATTTGATATATTATTGTATGTTATAATGTAATTTTTATTATACGTTGTCTTTGTTATATTGTGATTTCATCTAAACTGTCTTTGATATAATGCCTAATGTAATATAATTATCAAATAGTATATAGACATATTTTATAATTACATTTGTTATATTATATTTTTGTATAACGTAATACTTCATACAAATTTATCAGGTATAAATACATATATTGTATAACATTTTTTGTCATATTTCATTTACTGATAACATAAAGTTTTACATACTTTTTACTACTAGTACGCAGACCTACTGCTTTTCCTAGCTATTTTTTTCTAGGGAGGTCGCAGTTCTAACCTAACCTAACCAATTTTTTCACGGTTTTCGTTCTGCGGGGGCCGCAGTTCAAACCTAACCTAAACCACTTTTTTTCGTAGAGTATTTTATTCCACGGAGGGGCCAAGTTCTAACCTAACCTAACCCTCCTTTTGTTAGGTAGTTATTCGTTTTTCGCTTTCGTTTTTGTTAGGTAGTTCCAACCTAACCTAACCCATTTATGTCATGCAACTATTATGCCATATAAATAATTATGTGATGTCACTTGTTATAACAAATAATATATGCTTTAGAGTATGTCATAATTATGGCAATGTATATTAGGCGAAGTGTAAATATACCTTATGACCAATATACCAATAATAACATTATGTATACAGTTAATTAGGTATTACGGTAGTATGCCATTTATTACGTTATTCAAAATAACGATATATCAAACTATAATATATGAAAAGTAATTATAACAAATGTAATGCACCCGTTCGCATGTCATGCCGAATATTCGGTCGCCGAATATTCGGTATTCGGCCGAGAGAGGGGCCGAATATTCGGTATTCGGTATTCGGCCAAATCCACTATTCGGGGCATCTCTAGTAATAACATCGAATACGCGCGACGCGCGTAGGTAAAAAATAGTGACGTAGTGTAAAGTGGAAATTGGTTCCGCTTGGTTTTCTGTGGTCAAACTTTGTAAAGCAATCGTAGAAAACAGACTAGACTGACTAGGCTGTAGATGTTATGAGCGCTTACGAAGCCATAATCAGGATCGAACACTGATAACTCAGCAGATGCGGCCACATTTTAGTAATCAGTAATCAGCGTGTTTACAAAGTTTATTAAAAATCGTGATTCGTGACGTAGTGGAAATTAGTTCTGAAAGGTTTTCTGTGGTCAAACTTTGCTAAGCAATCGTAGAACAACACTAGACCGACTATAGTCTAGACTGTAGGTGTTATGAGCCCTTACGAAGCCATAACTCAGTGTTCGTTCCTGATTGCGGCCACATTTCACCTCTTAATGTCCGTTGTCCTGTTTAATTTGTATTTCCGAGGGAATTATCTAATTAATTCATACTGTTCCTGTAAATGTCTTATGAGTTAACGTAAATTAAACTGTGGGTTTGACTACAACATATTACGTAGATTTCCGAAGGTGAAATATAGTTTTGTTAAGATTCCG
The DNA here is from genome assembly GCF_910591565.1 of Cydia splendana. NCBI lineage: Eukaryota > Metazoa > Arthropoda > Insecta > Lepidoptera > Tortricidae > Cydia > Cydia splendana. Next base: position 20,402,358 of record NC_085967.1, on the reverse strand, counting down.
TTAATTTTAGTTTTGGGAAATTACAATCCTATCAATACGATAGTATCAATCAGGGATGTTGCGGATGTGGATATTTAAATCCTCACATCCGCGGATGCGGATGTCAAGATTTGGTACTTAAAACACGTCAAATATTATAAACATTTTTATTATAAACGTATTAGTATTTGAGCAAGAATATAGTAGGTAGACTAGGTATAGGTGCGTTTTATTTAATAAACAGTAACTTGGCCGAGTTTTCGGGATCTAGACGACGTCGTTATATAAGTATAATGACGAAATTGCCTAGGACTTACGCCGCCGCTAATAAGACGTTCCTGTTACCGACTTGGTCAATATCCGCATCCGCAAAGTTTGACATTTCGAAAAAAAATTAGTCTCATTATATATTTCGCAGTAGTATGGCTTGTGGCGGCAATATTTGACATTTGCATCTATCGCACTAGTACCTATGCCTTGTGACGCCAATATTTGACATTTGCATCTATCGCACTAGTATGGCTTGTGACGGCAAAATCTTTTTTTTTGCGGGCGGCAAACCGTCCGAAAAGGAACTTCATTTATCATATAAATAATATCTTTTAGACAAATTGTAAAACGTTGCGTCAATAAAACATGTTTTATAAAGTATGGTTAGTTCACACCAGTATCAGTATCTTTAGAAATTTGTCACTGTATAGGTGTTATGTAAGAGATATTACTATCACGCGTAATAATATAAAATATTTATAGTAATAAAAGTGAAAGTATTGGTATGGAATACACTATGAATTTTTCAACAGCAATTAATTTTATTGTATTTCAAAAAAAAGTATGGCTGATGGCACATGTCAATGACCCACAAAATCAGGTTTAAATATGATAGATAAGAGCTGCATGTTACATGTACCGAATAAGTTTGACAACATTCTGAAAGCCAACTTTGCACAATATTATCTGTTATATTATTTCGTAAAAATTATTAGAAAATTGTGACCTTAATTCACTTTGCAGTTGCACCGACTTAAAAATAACAATAACAACGTCATATTTTCATAGATATTTGACAATAATGATGGCATTTCCACACTTTGTAATCGCTAATGTCATGCAGAATTAGTGAGCTTTAGATATATGTATTATGTACTATTTTATTTTCCTAGTTTTCCGGCCCAGGGGGGCTACCGCCAATACCGAAAATCGTCAATTGCGGGCAATTCTAACAGATAAAACACGGTTTGTTACCGGGAAGACAGCCGTCATCGAGCGACCCGTTCGAAAGACGATTATGGATCGAATATCGTTCCATAGACCTACCGCAAAACGGAATTTTCGGAGTTTTTGACAGCACGAAATTCGTAAAGAACTGTCAAAACACACGTTACCTCAACAGATTTCACGCTGATACGATCTGGTGATTGCCTCTGACTGTACCATTATCTACTAAGTCTAGTACCACACTTCCGCGTCTATGGCTCCTGTTCCGATAACGAGCCAAGTGTGAAAGGGCCCTATAAATTAGGCCATCGACTTTATTCCAAAACGTCTTAACCGCCGAACAAGTCTTACGGCCCGATTCGGTTTTTGAAATAGACATCTATTAGATATCTTTTAGACATCACCAAGATACGATAACGATATGTTTAAGATCTAAGCTGTCAAATTTGACATTTGCGCGATTCGGCTGATACTCTTGAACGATTTCCACAGGATATGACTTAGAGATCCAATTCACATCTAACTCTATATCATATCTTACTCTATCTGACGTATAGTATAAGTGACATTTGTTGCCCGAATTGCGCTGCAAAAGAGAACTAGTTGATATCTAAACTATAACGTATCTAGAATGGATCTAGTACGTGTCGTCTCTTGTGAATATCATGAAGTTCGAATACGGCAGTTAATAGAAATGAGCCTTTTAAAAACAGGACAATGGGCAACATAGTCAAATAAAGGCTTTAATCCTACTGGTTTTGTGTACAGATAGGGCGTTATGGTATTAAGGGGTATTAATGTGTGGCCTACTCTGTGTTGGACAGTACAATAGTACAATTCAATACAATCTAACACATCGTAAATATAGACCTGAATAATAAATATACTGGGTTATTTTATTAGGGTTCCGTACCCAAAGGGTAAAAACGGGACCGTATTACTAAGACTGCTGTCCGCTGTCCGTCTGTCTGTCACCATGCTGTATCTCATGAACCGTATTAGCTAAGCAGTTGAAATTTTCACAAATGATGTATTTCTGTTGCCGCTATAACAACAAATACTAAAAACAGAATATAATGTGAGGCTCACATACAACATACGTGATTTATTTGCCGTTTTTTGCGTAATGGTACGGCACCCTTCGTGCGCGAGTTCGACTTGCACTTGGCCGGTTTTTTATTTTCAATCCTTGCGGCGTTTTGGTTCGATTATGAATTTAAGAGTGAAATTGATTTAGGTCTATTAACATTTTAAAATCTGCAGCGATTTTGATAGCCCACACAGTGCGAGTGTTATTTTAAACGTCAAACTTCTATGAAATTATGAGTATTATGACGTATAAATAACACATGCACTGCGTAGGCTATCAAAATCGCTGCAGACTTTTCTTGGTCTAACTCTATTACGGGCATTTTCACTTAATTGAACACCTTTAACGGCCGGTTAGCAATCGTTACAAAACTGACGGTCAATGTCAAATCCCATACATTTTGTCAGGAATGTAACGGTTAGACGTTACTGAAACACGACTTAAATCGCGCTTAACTTGTACAAGTTAAATGAAAGTGCCCTTACACCAGAAAAGTCCGGAAGATGTGCAAGCCATTATCGCGTCTAGTCCAATATGGTCATGCAATGTGTTCGCAACATTATGGGAGCGTCAGACGAGTCGAATTGTGTCGGAGCACCATCTAGTTTTTCTGGTATACCTGAACTCTTCCTGTTCATGTCACTCTAGCATGCTCGTCGTAGCAATAACATAAATTTGATGAAGAAGACGCCTTTTATACAAAGGAGGTAAATTAATTAAGTAACCGTACCATGAGTCACTGACAAGTCAACACTGACATATACGCCAGCGTCTACGTAATTTACTTTCTATACATCTCGCTCGCACTAGTCGCACTAATATGTCAGTACGAGCGAGATGCATAGAAAGTACGTTCACGCTAGCATTTATGTCAGTGCCAAACTGGTGGTAGCCACGGTGATGCAAAATTTGAGTTGTTTGCTCATGCTCATAACTTTGCCCCCTTGTAAAACAAATAACTACACATCGGTAACTCGTGGCATTTAGGTAGCACTTAAAAGATTAAAAGATTAGTGATGAGCACACATCGGTAACTCGTGGCACTTGACAGTTTCTAACAGACTAGTGATGTGACAATGTTCTTCCTATACGAGTCGAGAAAAAGAAACCACTAAAAAAAGGAATTAATTAAACTAATCTTTTAAGTGCTACCTAAATGCGACGAGTTACCGATGTGTACAAATAACTATGTATTTACGTTTAACCTCGTGAATCATGCTAGGTTAGGTAGGTAGCCCTGCGTACGCGCAGGTCAACGCAGCGCGCCTGGTTTTTGCGCGCGCGACACCTATATACGGTCTGTATTAAAATTCATGCGATCCTTACGATGTCAACTATTATGAATATTTATAGTTCCAGGAACATGCAATATTTGATACCCATCGATAGTTCTTTAACTCAGTAACTTGCACAACAAGCTGATAACTCTAAAGCCTAACTAATGAAATCAAGAGGTGAGCTAATGCAAACTTATAGTTTTTACACTTTTTACTGTTTTTTATATTGTATTTTTACACGTTTTAATCAAGGAAAAAAATGACACGAAAACTAGACTGGGATATTTAAAAAAACAAACTCTAACCAAAACCAAAAGTTGGCTTGACAGAAAAAAACACGAAATCATTGTCTAATTTTAATTTATTTTCAGTAAGTAGTATACTCGTAATTTTAGTAAAATAGCTACGTGTATAGCCGAGGGATCTGACGGACAAAATTGTAAACAGAAGTATAATTTGAGAGTAATTAATATAAAAAAAGAAAATAAGAAAAGGTTAAAACCCTCGCGGCGCGGCGTCCATATCTTCCGTCGCGGCCATACTTATCGTTTGTTGCCTGTTATTTAAATTGTTCTACGTAACAATTATGAAGAAAATGATTCTCGAGTCACAAGAAAAAGCATTGACAAGTTCGTTGAAAATAAAATCGATTGGTAAAAATAACTAAGGTCAGTTTTCGCTCTTGCGGAAATCGTTATCATTTCTGTTTCCTTGGAAGTGACCCGATTCATTAAAAAACTGGTATCAGTATCGGCTCGATTTGGAAGCTGAGCGAGTCAATGATATCCGCTAAAAGTAGAAAGAACTTACAGACAGACGAAACTTGCAAATAATGTGTAAACTTCATGCAACGTCACTATATAATAACGATTCACAATTACCTAAAACGTCGTCTGTTTTGGCTCCAGTTGGTTCAATAACATTAATTAACGTCACTTTTCCGGTCCCATGCGTGATGAGTATGCCTATATATTATGTTATGTATATGGAGTTTACAGTCTACTGTGGACTCCATTGCTTTAAAAGCGGGGCTAAAGGTTCTGCGGGTACTAAACTTCTAAAAAATAGCTCTATTTTCCTTGTATATCAATTTTCGCAATTAATGCAGTGCAACAGTAATGGTGCCGTAACTGCAGCAGCATTGAAGCGCGATATAACTGTCGTGTCGACTGCATTACTGCCGCAAATGTCAAAATCAATGTTGCTGCCCGGATTTTTTAAATTTTTAGAAATTTGCGGCAGTAATGTCGCGCCGCATTACTGCAGCAGTAAAACTGCTTCAGACTACTGCAGTAGCAGTAAAACTGTTGCACTAAACGACACCTTAAACCTCATCAAAATACTTGTACAGATGAATAGTTCACACGCTCGCGCCGTCCATTTATTAGGGTGAATGCGCCTGCTAGCGGACACCCGCGCCCTAACGAGTCAATTATCCCGCGTAAGGGGACGGCTGAATTTGTACGCGCTAATGGCGCGAGTGAGATATCTATGGGATTGAAAACGCTTTGATTTGGACTGCGGGGGTAAAAAGATTTGCAGTTTGCGGAAATAATTAGGAGCTGGTTTTTTTGTAAATTTTTTAGTGTTCCGCACAAAACTTTGTTCGCGGAACACTTATGGGATCACTTCGGTCTTGCAAACCAGTTAAATGTGTTTTTCTCAGAGACCGTTTGACGTGGATACCTAAAATTTGCAACAGTTATTAACAATATCGCTTATTTCCTATTTTTGGTTAAAATATGTATAAATTCGGTTCCTAGTATCATTTAAAATACTGACGAAGGGATATGTAGTCTTTGTGTTTGTATCCCAGTTATTTATATATCCAATCGATCTGTAATTTTCTAGGATATAAGAACTTTTTGACTGAGCGAAGGTCTTCGTTTCAGCTTGGACAAAAATGCATTCGTATGTCCGGATGGTCACCTTACAGGTCATATTTCTCAACCGATTCTCGTCAAATTTTGTCAGCACGTTCTATAATTAGGTAGGTGTTCGTATAGCATTTTTTGTCGATTCTGTTTTTGGCCATTTTTCAAAATGGCGGAGCTTTGCCGGTTCGCGAAGTCAGAGCCACTAGTTTCCAGGCGCAGTTCACTGTTGTAAGCTTGTAAGTTGTTGTGGTTGCAGTTCACTGTGGTATAACGTGCATTGCTGCTACACAGAGATTAACTTTTTAACAAAATATTTTTTTTAATGTGAATATTTTGAAGGATTTTTCTTAGAGTGAAAGGAAATAAAAATGACTTACGTGTTCGTCAAGCGAGTATGTTAACTCGCCATCGTCGTACAAAACGAACCACCTCCGCTGCCATCTCTGCAACAAAAGTAAAGATTTATTAGTAAAAATATACTAACTTAGAATATACCTAACATACCTACTTAGGTGCTGACAAACACATAGAAGGCCGTTGAAGGAAGGACGTTTAAATTTTCAAAAAATAAAATCCTTTCTGATTTCCATTTCGGCACGCTGCGCTAAACAAAGTACAGTCAAATTATTCTAACACCACATATTTGATAGTTATGAATTCAACCTTATAGATATGATGCTAAGATCTACCGTTTAACTGATAGCTTTAAAGTCATATATATAAGGGTCAATTTGTAACTGTCAAATATGTGATGTTAGAATAATTTCACTGTAGTCGCTTTCCGGCTCCGTCGAACAGAAAGAAAGTAGTAGTAGTAGTAGTAGTAGTAATCACTTTATTGTACACAACACAGGTTTACATAATATTTACAGAAATAAAGGTACAAAGGCGAACTTATCCCTGTAAGGGATCTCTTCCAGCTAACCTTCGAGTAGATGAGGGGAGAATTCAAATTAGATAGACAAACTTACGGAATGCACAGTAACATTTTAAAAGTAAACTAACCAAAACGTCCAAAAGTAAATAAAATACATAAATAATATTATAAAATAAAATACATGCTACATACATAAATACTAAACATATATTACATATAATATAATTATATATATTTATATATATATATATATATACACACACAAGTGTCAACAAAAAAAAAAAAAATATCAGTACTTAACCAAATCACGCTTGGTTGGAAAGCATACGTTTCTTCAAATTAGCCTTGAGTGACGCTACAGACTGGGACCGTTTGAGCGACAGGGGCAACTCGTTCCACAACTTCTATAAAGTTATAAGATATTTTGAAGTTCAACCCCTAAGAAGATGAAAATGAGGTTGAAAGTCTTTAATGACCACGACAGATTCCGCCACTAGTCATAAATAAGTGCCATTTACTCAGTGGGCGGATACCCAATTGATATTTACAAATCACTATCTCTACAAAATCACCTCAACCCTCTTATTAACTCGTAAATAATTACACGCAAGAGAAAAGGAGCTGAAATTATACATCAGACAAGGACAAAGTTATCTCCGTAACCGCAAACCATAATTAATTAGTAAATCATTCAGACAATGCTTTACGCAGTTACAAGGTAAACGCGCCTATACATGACACTCGAGCGAACGATGCCTATCGGCGTCGTGTCGACTCGCCGCTTGGCACCTACAATGGGGCACCAATCTTTAAAAATATCACAAGTAACTTCTATACCAGATACGTTAAGCTCTTATAAGACTGTTTCAGTGGTTGTTTTCATCATTCTAAAAGGGCGTAAGTGAATGATGTTTAGTAAGGAGTTAAGCTGTTTGGTAAAGAGGAGAATGGGATACAATTAATGGGGCCCCAATTAACCTATTAGGACCTAACTGATAATGTAAGTTGGATAGCGGTATAAATCGTTGCAGCGTGTTGGATTGTGTTCGAATAATGACTTATCCTTACATTAATGCTAATAGATATATGAATGCATATTAGAATAATATAGAGATTTAAAATTAACTAGACAATTTTATACAATGACATGCGTTATAGAAGTAAATACCAGTATTTTTTGTTTAATTCGGATTAAATACTTTCTTTTTAATTTTGTTTCAGGTTAAGCAATTAGGTACTTTTTACATATGTTAGAAGACACTATTAGTAGCAGTAGTGGTGAACATTTTGATCGCATTTTGATTTTTGATTTGATAGTAGGGAAGACCGAGGTGAGTTAAAACAGAGGTAAGTTGAAATAACGTAAATTTTGAGACTAAATACGAAACAGATTTGGCATTAAATAACCTATTTGTATAACTGCCTATTTAATGTACTCACTACATATATATTTAAGTAGAAATAGTTCAAATAGTATATACCTAAGCATTCGAAAACACGTTATGGGACAACACACAAATCAACCTAGCCCTCAAAAAGCTCAATAATACCAGAAACCTACATAAACTACAGCCATTGTACCTACTTTTCGACACTCGTATAATCGGTATAATATCAATCAAATGCCAACCTAAACCTAGAACCTATGTTAATTACATCTTCTCATGTTACAGGCCCTAAATGCCAGCTGCCGACATCTACGTAATTATACCGTTAAACTGCCATTGCAATTTGAATCTTAATGAGTTGTCTTAAGGTGCTCGTCAGTAATGTATTGTTCTATCCTGGCCTATTATAAAGTAGATAAATTAATACGTCCGTATGTTAATATACAGACATTTGAATTTTCATTTCAACTGTATAAGATTAGGTAGATGAAGTAGGTAATGGTTATAGGTAAATGTAGAATGTATGTACTAATTTATTTGCCCATACATTGAACACAATTTAATTAAATACTTGTGGCTAATTACTGAAGAAATTACTTTTAAAAAATCACAATAGTTACCGTTGCTTTCATAATAACTACTCTAAGTATATTCACAGAACAGAAAAAAAAACTGTTTTTTGTGGTTTAATAAAACGTCGTATAAATACGTCAAGTATGCTCAAGGCATTAAAAAAAGTTTTTTTTAGCAGGGTTTTAGACAATCACGCCGTTGTATAATATCACAGAAAGACAGAATTGGTGGAATTTTTCATCACAACATTAAAACTATTACCCCCTTATTTTGTCCCTTTCCAACAAACACAAATGTCAAAATGGCAGATAAGGCCAAACTATTATCAAGGGCTTGTTAGATTTGACAGAACGTTCACATTACTCTCGTGACTGAAATAAGTAAGAGTGAAGACTAAGCAAAGCCAGTAACAATAGCTAGTGTTTATAGTTTACGGCTTGCAAATGCCAGGTTATATCAAGCAGGCATCGACATAATTAGGCGCGGCACTCCCGCGATATTGCGATACGACAATTCTGGCAACTCCGTACGTGACAATGGGCACGATTGACTGGTAACAAGTAGTCAAGTATTGGGCAATTTACCCTAAATTGAATCGGTAGCTTTTAAGCTAGGTTAAAAAACTTATGGGTTTATTTAAAATTATACACTAAACTTGTGTTTTCATTTTGGGATTTTTTAATGTCATTTCTACTCAGAATCACGAGCTCTTTCAATGTTAATAGAAGAAAAAAAGTGTCTCTAAATTCCCATACATTTTTCGATCATTCAATTCCGTAACCGTCATACAAAGTCTATAAAAATTATAACGGAATGGAACTATAAATCTTGGGACACTTTTTTCTCCTACTCAGGATCAAAAGAGCGCGTGAATCTTAGTAGCGGTCTGATTCGAACTTAAAGATACGTCATAAATTTACTGACATATCCGATCCATGTCGTATCTTAAAGATCGAAACAGGCCGTAGGTAGAACGACATTAATTAATGTTCTCAAATCTGAAAAGAGTGTAGTGTAATACAAGTTTACATTTTTTTCTTTTTTTTCTTTAGCCTATTAGCGCCACTTGCACCTTCCCACTAACCCGGGGTTAACCGGTTAAACCGGTAATCCAGTATCAAATTGTACTGGTAACCATGGTAACTGGTAACCGGTTAACCCCCGGGTTAGTGAATGGTGCAAGTGGCCCTTAGTGTTAGTCTACATAAAATGCTTATTAACAGTAGCACATGGTATAATAATATACTCCGCCTGGTACTCCATTCCCGTCTTTTCTAGGTCACCTAACTGACACGGGCCTACGTCATCATGCGACAGCGCTATATGATAATATGCGATAGCGCTATATATAGCGGCCATGTTGTTGTGACGTAGGCCCGTGTCACTCTGGGAATGGAAGACCATGTTTTATTAGACTATGCAGTAGCATAGATACTGCCTATAAATGCAGGTGTTAAACACATCCAGCAGTGGGCGATTTATGCAGAACAGATCATATGGTCTAATCTAAAATCTCGCATACATTTGCCTACGAATGAGGTAAAACAATGACTGACATTATGCGTTGATTGTTATGATCTGACGGTTTGTTTACTAGGCTGGCGATGAATATGGATGCATGGATTGTTTTGGTAAAAATAGTGAACATGATACAAAGATAGAATACAGAGAAAAAATTAAATGAGTTAACTAAGCGAAACAGGCGAGTCTAAATTACAGACTATGTAGTGCATAATCATTTTCCATCGTATTTTCACGGAAACGTACGAACGTGTCTTGCTATTTCAGTCACTGTGCAGTTCAGGCGTGCGAGTGTGGAGACCCAGAACAGACCATACATCACATGGTATTTCAGTGCCCTGTTACCAGATATATGGCCCAGTTGAGGATTTTAAAAACCTGACAATAAACGCGAGTTTGTATCTGCGGAATTGTAAATTTTGATGTTAAGTGTAAATTTAATAAGTGTGTGTACCTATTGCCATACGATAAAAAAAAAAGTCACTCTCGGAACAAAAAGTACTCACGTTGACTGAAGTAGAATGACAAATACGAACTTTTCCGAGGAAATACGATGGAAAACAATTATGCACTAGGTACAATCTGTCCCACCTTTTGACACTTGCCATATTATTGGGCTCGTTAACTATTTAGAGACCGTAAATAAAAGGTGACATTTGGGTACCGGCTGCAACAGCGAAAAATTGATCCCTGTCAAGTTCCTTGAAAATTGGACTTATTTTCATTCTGAGACGACATATATCCGACACCTTATTTAATGCTTAGGTACAGTCAACAACATAGCTATGAATACAGGCAAAGTGCCAAAAATATGTATACACGACCTTAATGTACAGGCAATAAAGTACTGTATACATATTTTTGACACTTTGCCTGTATTCATAGCTCTGTTGTTGACTGTACTTTTGTCACCCTACCTTCTTTCCTTCACATTACCTTCGAACATTTCATCATCTCACCTTCTACCATTGATAAACCTTTTGTTACATCTCCATCCAATTCGTAACATTCTCATTGAATAAAAACTAAACGCAAATAATTACTAAGATGTACCGAAACAAAGCGTCCCGGTTTCCAAACCGTTCGCAAACCGCGTGCGAAACACTCTAATTGTTCTCTATTAGACGAAACAACCAACTATTGAGTCGTTTCATACACTTTTGCAATGCCAACTTAAATATGCAACTGTCAAAAATAAGATCTGACGACTCCTCATATGTTTATGTTTGGTAAAAACGGAAAATGTAACTTGGTGTTGATTGGGCTAAGGGTACAATTAAAGAAAAATAATTGTATGTTGTGTTGATTCGTGTTGAAGGTCGAAATGTCAATCCGTCATGAGATTAAGTTGTTTTCTCACGATACTACGCAGAAGCACTTTCAAATAGGTTGATTACAAAATATGGCCTATGATTTTGCAAGGTAACATAAAAACTAACTCATTTTGGCCTGAAGTAAATAAACTCCATCGTTTCTAACTGTATGTTCTTAATTAGCAATAAATTTCAAATAAATTATGTATAAAAAAATAAGACAATCAGGTAAATTAAGTTTTGTAGAAGGGCACTGTACAAAAACTTTTTAAAACTTAGCCTTCGCCTTCATCGTATAATGCTGCTTTGACCTGACCACGATATCGTTATCGTTTATAAATATTAAGTATACCTATAACGGGGAGAATATAAATAATAAGTACCTACCTATGGAATATATCAAATTATTTAATATTTTGATTGGCGTTCGTTTGGATTACTAATCAATTTTTCCTTCATTATACATATATATCATATGATATCTATTTCACATTAAGGTTTTCATGCAACTGCTAGCCTTGTATCCAAAGAAACCTAAATTACCAATCGAATAATGACAATCGGCATGCGTTTTACAACAATTAAGACGTAATACAGCAATAGTCGTGTGAACGCGACTATATCAAGATGGCGGGTAATTGTATGGGCTGCGCGGGCGCAAGTGTCGTTGGAAAGTGCAACCGGCTAGAGGCCGCGCCATGGAGTTAGGAATATAGGGTCAGTTTGCACACTGCGAGTGCAGTATGTATGATTAAAAAACTAATATTAAACAAATAACTTTAAAAAATCTTCCAAAGATACCCACGTACACTATATTAAACACTTTAGAAAAATCTAATCTAACTTACAATTAGACTATTGATCGCATCGTAATCGATCCCATTTTCCACAAGGATCAAACATAATAGGTTTAAAATTAAAAGCTATGTAGGTAGTGAAAATAATATTTCTAATAGGTAAAGCTGATAATAAATTAATAAGAATAAATTAGATTTTTAAGTTCTGATGGTGGAGAAGCTGGGATAAAACATAAGAGTTTTTTTTCATGACTTCAGGCCTTGGCTTTAAGCTTTGGTGAACTAAAACTTTTGGGTAATAATGGGAACCCCTTTCAAACATACTATAATACGTATTTATGCCTAATAACTTGACTTGCCGTTATGTGCCTCACAAACCACGGAGTTCGCTTCAAGAATAGCTTTACCAAAGCCCTAAATCAAGGGACACAGTAGCTTCTAAGTTCCGTCAACAATTGCCTGGGGAAAGTCGGCCGCGGCTAATGGCGGGGCTGGGCTGATACGTCGATAAGATACCTATTATCTGCTGTTTCCTTTGGTTAGTGCTCGGACGCTAAAGCTGGGGAGTTGGTGAGGAGTCGGGGGGATATCTGTGATCAGAGGAGATATGCGCATCCACGTCGATCAGAAAGAAAATACAGCATTCTGCATCGATTCTCTGCTGCCAAATGGAGACTAGTGTAACCATATTTATCTATAATAAAATCTGTGCATGTGTGCATACAGCGTGCCTTCCACTATGGAGCTTTCAATGCAGGGTTCGATTCTACTAGCACAACTGAGTTACCTTTATTATGGCACCAATACCGAAATTGCAAAAATGTTTGTCCAATCCCATAGAAAACGTCGATATCTGATCAGCCCAAATGTGTGAAACAAGAAACAGCCAATATATTTTTGGGTTGGTCCGATAAAAAAGGAGCTCTGTTTAGCGAGTAGAATCGTACCTTGCATTTAAAGACCCATAGTGGAAGGCACATTGTATATTCCAAGCTAGTGACTAGATGAGGATATAGGTATTATGTGTTTTTGAAGTCCCTGCTGTCGCTAAAGTACCTATCCCAGAGAACCCTTGATTCTATACTTACTTACATAAGTTCTCAGAGCTTGATTCACGTTTCAGAAAAGACGATTTTCTTTTTCTACTCAGTTTTTTCGTATTGTGTTAAACTTAAAGCATCTACAATCCCTGAAATACTAAAAAAAACTGTATATCCCAGGCAAAAAGTAGCCCAGCAAACGATGGTCGATAACAGGTGAATTGATGGTCGATACAAACAATAAATTGGTAAATACATTTTTGAATCGGGAGATCTTATCTTTATGACGTCGCTACCGGAGTTTGGACCCTTGGCTTTGGCCCTTAGGGCCAGTCATCGTGCTCAGTGTTTAAATGCAGTGCCAAAATTATTTATTGCATTTCTTTTTTGCTTTTTTATATGTAATTTTTAAATACCACTAGCGGCTCTGTGAGCTGTAGTCCTCGTGAACCCATTCCTCCGACATTTTGAAGAATTTCCAGAAACTTAATCGACAAAAAAAATCTATGTAATTATCCAACCTGCTCAACAAATTTCAGGAGAATCGGTTGAAAAATGCGACATGTAAACGAGAACATGTAGAAGGACATTGACAAAAAAAATTGCCCAAGCTGAAACGCTTTCGCTTGGTTAATTGTCACACTTGTCTTGTTCATCAGTCGCTGTCGTCGCTGATATACGAGTATTACGAGTACATATCTAGTGGAAACTACTGCTCTTGATTTTATTCAAAGAATGTTGATTTTAAGACCAAATCGAAACGTGAAAGTAGACCGGCGGCGGAACGTCATCTCTAATTTATTACCTAGATTACATCCCAGAGATTCCGTTCAGCTAAATACTACGAATAAGTCGAAGCGGATGTACAGAATGCACGTGACGATATCGACCAATCACATCACGCGAGTTTCGCGCCGATTCAAAGTACGTTCCGAAATCGTATCACGATCGAATTCTTCTAAGCCCGTTTATCTTGGCTGAATGCGTACATAGACGTTTCCGCCGCAGTCCTTTTTGTTTTTTTTTGGCGGCAACATTATGTACCAATTAGTAGCAATGATACAGATTTATTTGTGTATTCTGCAATCTTATTAGATCTCGAACAAGAAACATGATTCTTATTGTGTAAGTATTTTCGCGCAAAAAAATAATGAGATGAGTTTACATAATGGTTTATTTGTCTCAAACTGTTTCAGAGACAAGTTTATTTGTGTGTGGCAACGCATTGTTCGCGGCATTGTTTGAGCGTTGCAAAAACCTGCGCAACCTACGACCGCAGCGAAAAATTCAAGAGAAAGTGTTGCTATTCTTGTGCGTATTAAAATAATTACCTCGGATTTAACGGCGGGAGCGTCGGCAGAAAACAAAAGTCCACAATTTATTATCTCATCGCCTTTTATAGAGTTATGCGCCATTGTGATAATGTTCACACTAGTTTTAATTGGACATTTTTATGTTGGCAGAACTGGAAGTGAAAGTGATTTATATCAAATGAGAAATGTTATTAGTTAATGACAGGTTTGAGCGGTCTTCCGTCGTCATGCAGGATCTTACGTGGCTTTAAACATGGAGTTTATTACCGTGCAAGCATAACCGATAACCGGTGGTTTCGTAAGTTTCGTAACCACCAGAAGTGTCAACCGGACAAATGAGAGGTCGCTAACATGGTGCAAAATAGCTAATCTTTTCGGACGTAAGAATAGACCACACGCACAACTTTAAGTGGTCACATGTGTGTGGTTTTTTGGCTCCGCTTTGAACCTTTCTTAGGAGCTGGTTCATCGAACCCGAACAAAAAATGACTTAATGTTGAGTGGCATTCATCAAGGGGTTTTGGAGATGATTTATTTGCAAACTTGAACTTGATTTGCCTTTGGTAGTGAGGGAAACGATTCGTCACGAGTTCACGTGGTACCAAAAGTTTTACTTGAAGTCAATTAATTGCAAAGGTTTTATACAAGGAGAGTTATGCCTTTTGCCTAATTGCTTTTATTCTTTCATGAGAGGTATTTTTGTGTATTGTATTTATACAACGCTATAACACATACGTATACAAGTAGAAAATCCATATGCTCCGATTCACAATAAAGTTTTTTTTGTTAATTTTGCTCCATAGATACTCAAAATCAGCGAAAACAGGTATTATAATGCAAATTTCTGTACAATTAAGTTACCCGTTTTTATTCCTCTAGTGAATCTTGATTTCTCCAATACCATTAGAACCTGTCGTTTACTCATTTATAAAATGAATATGTCTGACATTCATTCAGTAATATTTTCAAATTTATCACAATAGTGTGGCACTAAACACGCTAATGATGCTTTTAGGAGTTTAAAACTGACTTGAATGTAGTCAAGGAAAAGCATAGGTATAAAATACAGTACAGATAATGTGTATAATATACATATTTAAAAACGTACAATGTATATATTTGAATAAACCTCCAAGGTGTTTAAAAACCACGTTCTTAAATAAACGATGTACCATTAGCTCGTTAAGTCCATATTGCGATATTTAGCATTGACATTCAACGTTACAAAACGCAACATTAAAGTATTGTTGAATGAATAAAGATGCGTTATTAATATGCGAACATTTATCTTGTTACCTTTTTAATATAGAACCGTCTTTCTTATTAATGTTGAAAATATTTCAAACTCTAATATTGTAACCTATTTGCAATTAAATTGGAATTCGAGATGGTTAATGCGCGTTTAATAAATGGATTAATAGTCCTTAGGCCAGACTTTGATGACAGAATCATGTAAAATAGTAAGTACAGTCGGCATTAGATATAATGGAGCAGCCAAGGTATTCACTTCGGCGCTGATCTTCTAAAAAAAATAACAAGACCTGATGATGAAACCTACGGGAACTCTGGTACGCCTATGGCCTATTTTGTACTTATCTTTTTCTGTCTGATTATAGAACCAAATTCCTCAGCAATTTCGAAATTTATTTACTATTTAGTTGTATTGTTGTTCACTGTGCCTGTTTTGTAGCGGTAGATGAGAGTAATAGCCGTTAGAACAAGCTTACGCAAGAGTCGATAACATCTGGATGACCGAATGAACCATCGACAGAATTAACGAATCGTTCGGTGGTATGATGAATTGATGAATGAACGAGTCCTGATACGGTCGAGTGAAAATTTATGAAAAAACGTCATTGTTACAGGGTTAGGTATATTGCCACCTGTATTTTAAGACATACATTAAGGAATCATCAAGAAAATTCCATTCATGTGTTATTCTTATGCAAAATTTCAACCTAGTCCCTCACGGAAAAATCGATCAAAAGGGACCGTAGAAGGAAGGAGGAAAGGAAGGAAAGGAAAGGAAGGAAGGTTGCAGGTTGTGCACCTGTGCAGCAAAGGTGCAGCTTGAAAAAAAAACTTGTTTGATGGCCCTAGACTTCTACGAAGGAGGTTCCAAGAAATAAATTGCCTAAAGAGCTAATGTGTATTTAAAAAAACCTCAAAAACGAACTTTATCAGCGTCATCTGTTAATTCAGATGTAGCTCCATCACATAAGGAACCTCTCACTTGCGGCCCGCGAGCCCCCCTGACTATTTTGTATGTAATATTGTCAAACGACAATGTCTGATAAAGTCACACATATTAACAAAGTGCGGCCCGCGTCAACTTCGTTAACTACTATGTGGCCTTTGGCTGCTAAAAGGTTGCCGACCGCTGACATAAGGAGACGAAACACATGCACTTTCGACTCGACATCTGCATGCAATGTACCTATCGATTATACAACTCGTCATCGATTCGCATGCGATGTACCTATCGATTATACAACTCGTCATCGATTCGCATCGCTCAGTATCGATGGGCGATTTGTCAGATCCATGCGTGTGCGCTTACATTGTTAGAATAGGGTTATCACTTAATATACCGACGGAAAGATATTAAAATTTCAAAGGTTTCTTATGGGAAGATTCCAGGAAGTACTCAAGTTTGCCTATGGGCAACTTTCCAAAAAAGTTTTCAAAAGCTCGACAGAAAGTTTTCGAATGTTGGAAACTTTCCCTATGGATAGATAAGGCATTTGTTAAATTTTCCTAAAAGGAAACTTCCTTATCAAATAGGAAACGAAAAAGTTCAGAAGTTGTTCAGAATGTTCCTAACTTTTTGAAACATTCTGCATTTTACAAGCTTTTATTGAACTTGCAATGTACCTATGTAAGTATGTAGTTATGTAACTAAGTTTGTACGGGTCAAATCTTGCAAGCTAAATTTGACCCACTTTCCGACTTCCAATGAAGCTGAAAATTTCCATACATATATAAGTCGGGTGACAATGCAATATTATGGTAACATCGAACTGATCTGATGATGGAGACAGGAGGTGGCCATAGGAACTCTGTGATAAAACAACGCAACCTAATTGTGTTTGGGGTTTTTAGAATTGACTCGATGAGTATTAGTTGCCTGTGGAAAGAAACGTACAGTCAGCAATAAAAGCTTGTACCAAAAATTTAATTTTTGTAAAAACTTATTTTAACAATATTTCCACTTGGCTGACAACCCTATGTGAATACATATCGATCAGAATTAATTAGCGACATTGTATTACGTGTGAACCCGTGTCGACAACTTATCAACTGTTGAATCGATCAACTACCTCACTGGCTATTCTTCATCCCAATACCGCTCACAGCGATTTGAATTCCATGGCAGTACATTTAAAGTTGAAATTCGGTTAAGGCACTAAGGGTAATTAAGACTTTTTGACTGGAGGAAGACGGTGTGATAACAATTCGATTATTATAAGATTATAACATAATTCCCACTTGGGTACATAATTGGTCTCGACTGATGCCAGTCCTTTTAATGTAATTCTAGGTTTATTTTAGGATTATTAGGGCACAAAAAGCAACAATACAAAGATAATGTTCTCCATACAAACATTTTTAAGGGAGAGTAGCCTAAAGCGGGTACTCTGCCTAAAGCGGGTAGGCGCTAATTAAAACAAGTTCTGATCGGGCACCAGAGTTATGATATCCTTTGCACTTGAACTTACCTATACCTTTTAATTACCATGTAAAATACTTAAACAAACAATGGATTCATCCACAAACGGCCGGCATCCTAATATTAAATATTTGTACGTTTTTGACATTCACGGACCGATTTTGGATTGCAGCCACGCTATTTGGACTGTTGGAAGGCTCGTCAGTGGCCACCTTTAGCCCTATAAGGACAGCCCAAACAATCATTAAAGTAGTTTTATGACTTTAACTTAAGAACAAACTTTACTTCTTTTACTTCTTTTTCTTTCTTTACAAACTTTAACTTAATATTAAAAAACTGGCCACATTCAAGTCGGACTCGCGCACGAAGGGTTCCGTGCCATAACGCAAAAAACACAGCAACAGAAATACATCATCACGGTTCATGAGATAGGTACAGCCTGTGACAGACAGACGGACAGACGGACGGACGGACAGACGGACAGCGGAGTCTTAGTAATAGGGTCCCGTTTTTACCCTTTGTGTACGGAACCCTAAAAACAACTTCATTTAAAACCTCACAGGACGCAATAACGGAACATAGTAAAATAAAATAAAATAAACTTAATTTCATAAAGCGTTCCATATTTCAATTCGATTTTAGCCGCCGGCTATCGAAACTAATAACGGTGTACACGCATGAGTGAGCGTGATAGCATGCAATTACGAGAGAGACGAAACGTCAAACGTTCGCGTTGACGTTTGGCAGGTAAATGATCCTTCTACTTTTCCACTCAAGGAGGTTGAAATTATGTGAGTTAGACTTTTAAACGAAATAATCCCTATTCTTCACTTTACTGTACAGGCAAGAGGATCTAATTGTAAAATAGGTCCTGTTTTCTTTATGAAAAATATACACAAAATGTTGATTAGGTATAACGAGATTTCTTCTTGTCAATTAAAGAAATAGCAAGCAAGATAGAGTAGAAATAAACAGACACGCTACAGGTGAAAAGTACCTAAACTGTGAGGCCTAGAGACAAATGCAATCTCAAAAACTACCTACGACGACAGCATTACATATTGACTTGTAGCTTCTTGGCTGTGTATGTACTAATTTCGCAGTCCCCATTAAAAGCTAAGGCGAATTTCACGTGCTGCGTCCAAATGTAAACATTTGACATGTGTCATCTGTCAAATAAACCAATCTTCTTCATTAGTCTGAATACAGAATCACATGCCATACATACACATGTAAGGGGATTTTGATTTCGCGTTATTTTCACTCTCAGACACCAGGTGTGGTAGACACTGCCAGGGGCGTATTTAGAAATTTGGCGCCCCGGGCCAATAAGTTTCGCCGCCCCAGAAGTCAAGGCAGAAAACAGGCCAAGTGCGAGTCGGACTCGCGCACGAAGGGTTACGCAAAAAACGGCAAAAAAATCACGTTTGTATGGGAGCCCCACTTAAATATTGATTTTATTATGTTTTTAGTATTTGTTGTTATAGCGGCAATAGAAATACATCATCTGTGAAAATTTCAACTGCCTAGCTGTCAATAGGGTCCCGTTTTTACCATTTGGGTACGGAACCCTAAAAAACAATTTAAATAAAAAAATAACCGGTCAAGTGCGAGTCGGACTCTTGTTCCAAGGGTTCCGTACATTACCCAATTTTTAACAATGTATTTTTTTATGTGGAACGTAAATGAAATGTCTTTAAAAAACCCGTAGGGGTCAGATCAAAAACTAAGTAATTAAGTCCGACGCACGCTTGACTGCACATTTCTAATAGGTTTTCCTGTCATATTTATAGGTAAAAAACTATTTTGTGTAGGTATTTTTTTCAAAATTTTAATTCCAGTAAAAAAAAACCAGATGTAATGAACCTACGACCCCTAGTGTTTATTTAGTAATTACTCATCAGTCCATTAACCGATTCTGGTGAAATTGGTGTCATTCGATAGATCTTATTCAATGTTAATGAAATTTATAAAAATAAAATACGAGGGATTATAATAAACTGTAAATAACTAAAAATGTGGCATTTTTTACAGAAATTTTAGGACTGCTCTTGCTTGAGGCCAAGGTGTGCGAAAATTAATGCACAAAACTGACGCAAAAAACCTCGGATAGAAGGATGAAGCAAAAACAGTTCTTTACGGTCCTTTTTAACCCTCGTAGAACATGTGCATCTCCTAAAATAATGCATTAGAATTTATGGCCGCGCAGCGCTATAGCGGGTACAGAGCGACTGAGACTGTAACATTAAAACGCTCTTGCATATGTATAGAGCGCATGCGGCGCCCTTTACACTGTAATGTCAGGCAAAGCTCTGGCATACCTACAGGGCGTCTGTGGGGCTTCTTACATTCAGGGCGCCTGAGGCAGGGCCTTTACACTGTAAGCTTTGCACGCTCTGATTTACAGGGCGCACTCCACACTGTAAGGTCGCGTGAATCGCGTTCTTTCAATACAGGGCGCCTGCGGTGCCCTTTACACTATGGGGTCTATATGGGGTCCCTATAAGCGGCCATAAGCGGCATTTGCAATAACGCAATGGCGCCAAAACCAAAACAAAATGCAATCGGCCAGGGGCGGCGACACCGCCCCTGCCGCCCCTGGCGGATTGGCGCCCCGGGCCATGGCCCGGATGGCCCTAGGGTAAATACGCCCCTGGACACTGCATAAACTGT
This sequence comes from Cydia splendana, assembly GCF_910591565.1. NCBI lineage: Eukaryota > Metazoa > Arthropoda > Insecta > Lepidoptera > Tortricidae > Cydia > Cydia splendana. The sequence continues at coordinate 20,381,752 of NC_085967.1, read as the reverse complement.
TACACAGTTAACTACTACATTTAACTTACATTGCCAGTATCAGTAATATGAAATATTTTCTTACATACTTTCTAATAACTATGCTAATACTTAGACATCGCATGCGGGCACGGAGCGAAACCAACCTGCGAACAAAGAAACGAACGTTTAGACAAAAACAATATTTAAATGTCCGAGCAAATTAAAATGCCATTAGCACGGTTCTGCGTGGCGACAGACGGCTGCGGCGGTCAAACTCCGGTTAATAGGTACATGCCTACTTATACTATTGTATGTATGAGTGTATACATATGTGTTTAGCTGTATGTATACTATTTAGGATAAGAACGTAAAGTTTCCGCTCAAAAAATATAACATATTTTGTTTTAATAAATAGTACATTGTAGGAGAGGACGGAAAACCGCTAAAAGATGGACGAGTGCGTTTGAGGGCCGACACGTTAGTGGAGGCCCTCAAATAATACTAGTCCATCTTTAGCGTTTCCGGCCGAGGCATTACATAGTGTTTTTCACGACTACTGCGAGGAAATAAGAAAACATTTGCATAACTATTAAGTACTAGCCCGCGATTTCTCTGGTAGCAAATTACTAGCCACTGCCTGTGCTGTCTCTTGAATTTCGGTAGGCGTCAGCGTAAGAATATCATTGTCTTCACTAGAAGAACTCATTTTTATAGCGAACGTAGATACGTGTTTCTTGTATTTTTAGTCAAACACAATTTACACTATCCAATTCAATAAGTATTTTCATATCCCGCCTTTTTTACTTTTTTTATCACTTTTAAGAGGAGGCGTTTTTCTGTTATTAGCTTCAAACCTACTCTAAACTTAGAAGCGGTTTTGCTAAAAAAAAACACAAACAGCTATAAAAGTAATAAACGCCTTAAGCGTGAACTGAATGGATAATTGTCAAAAAAAATGAACTGAATGGTTTTGACATTTCTTTTTTTTTAACAAGAAATTGGTCCTATAAATAACCTAATTTTTTATTTTTGAAGGAAAAAGTTGCGCCAAAAAATACCTTTTATTGATTTTTATGTTTTAAATGATACTCATTGCTGTAGCGAACCGTCACCAATGACAGATGATGATAACAATGAAACATTGTAGTAGTGGTGCTTCAGGTGCTACAGCTATTGCCTACTTTCCAGCTTGGCTTTAGACCATCTATTGCCACATTTCCGAACAGTGGCGTGAAAAAATATATTATGTATTTTATTTCGGTTTACGTATTTTAAGCCAAAAATGAGCCCCATGTATGATCATCTTTTTGTTTTATTTTTGCGTAGATTTTTTAGGGCTATGAAATAGCAATGAGGCTTGGATTGTATATTTTTTTCAGTCTAGACCGTTAAAGGGTTAAAAATAAGTTAGTTTATTAAAGATTATTTAGGATGTTGTCCATTTACGCGTTTTCGACAATTAATAAAAGAGCTGCCAGACTGAATCTCACTAACATTCTATGAGGCACAGTCAGCTGCAGAAAAAGGGACCCCCCTTTCACAGAAGTTTGTATGCAAAGGTGCTAAGCTAATAGTATTGCTGACTGTCCATTTGTGATTTGATGCGTGTGTGGTTTTAAGCTAGAGTTAGACAAAGAAAAGTATGCAGAGATTTTGATAGCCCACGCAGTGCATAAGTCATTTTAAACGTCAAACTTTTATGAAATTATGACGTACAAATAACACTTGCACTGCGTGGGCTATCAAAATCGCTGCAGACTTTTCTTGGTCTAACTCTATTCAGTCTGGTATATTAACCGTTCACTAACGTTTAGATTCTTTTAATGAAAAATCATTCAAGCTAAATCGGTGGCCTATTTTACAAGCTATTTTTTTTTTTTTTTTTTCTAACACATAGGGTTAGAAAGAGACTTCCGCTTGTAAATTGTAACTTGTAGCTTTATAAAATAGGCCACTGTTTGTCCAAAATCATCAAAAAGGTTGATCTTTCGGCACTTTTTAAATTTTATAAATATTAAGCGAGCCAACTGTTTACAATAACCTAAAACGATAGCAAACACTTTTAAAATAGACATTCTTAAACAATAGATAAACTTGGTTTACTCGTAACTGTTTAAGGCACAAAAACATTGCATGAAGTTTTAAAACATTGTCAAATATAAACACACCATACGTATGTGTTACTTAAAGACATGTAGGTATAATGGATCGAGGTCGAGTTATTTATATAGTTAATAAGCTTATTGACATTGATAATTTTAATTGAAAATATTAGATACACATGCCGAGAAGTAGGTACTGATATGCCGTCGAAAATTTTCCGAAATGTTCAATGTGAAAAACGTCGGAATCTTCTCATTTATTCCAAATTTTCCGTTACAAAAATAAAAGTTTCCTTAATTTTGTATTTTTTTTCTGAAATTTCCGAGAATATTTCCAACTTTTTTGTAACTTTCCGCAACTTGCACATTGCCAGAAGTAAATTTCAAAGTGGCAATGTCTAAAATGCGCACCAACTCCTACCGTAACCATCGAAAATGGAGTATTAATTAACTGCCTCTCTATCGCACGAATATGCAACAACCGAAAACATATTAATCGTCCAGCCAAACACACATTCAAAAAACAATCGCCAAACGTTTTTATACATCTCTCCCTCGCACCTAATTAATCAAAGCGGAGGTCCGTACGTTGCCCCCATGCGTTTAAGAAGACTTTCAACACTCATGTAATTGCCGCACTTTTTTAATTGCGACATACTCCGTAAACGCGCGACAAATTTATTTTTTTCTTAATTTGAATCTTGTTCTCTTTACGTTAAGGTGTAAAATTGTTAGAAAGGAGATGTTGTGCTATTAGATTTTAATCTGTGGTTCCAATAGCTGCCTGTTTAGTCAGTTATGCGTTGTCGGATTGCCAGATCTTGTCAACGTCTTCAAAATGAGCCGGCGTGTAAAGTTTTGGTTTATTACTGTCTTTATAGACGTTAAATATGGCTGCTTGCGTAAATCTTTTGGGGAAATACTTGTGTAGCGTTAAATTAAGAGATTTCAACTTTCTTTTCCATCTAGATAGTGTAATGTTTATGGAAATATTAGGCTTCTGTGGACCAATTATATGTATAAATTAAAAGAGTTCAACGAGGATTGTTCATATTATAGAGTTCATTTTTGTAGTTAAATACCTACCCATATTAACGTCAGGCCATAAATAAACGTAAGTTTTACGCGATAGTCCCGTGTTAGTTATAAAATATGAGTGAAAATCGTGTAAGTTTAAATCAATATATTATGTAAGATAGTTTTCAATATTATATCATAAATCATATTAAATTAAAATTGGAATTGTGATTTAACGGGCTCAAACACAGACTTCAAGATTATAATAGTTCAAAAGAGGTCGTCTTTAAAACCAAGTATCCTGTAACAAGTATGGTTGTTAACATCGTTTTAACATTACAGATAAGTACTAAAACGAAATTTCGACTAACCCAACCGTCTAACCCAGCGGTCGGCAACCAGCGGCCCGCGAACCTCTCACTTGCGGCCCGCGAGCCTCCCTGGCTATTTAGTATGTAATATTGACAAATGACAATGTCTGATAAAGTCATAAATATTACCAAAGTGTGGCCCGCGTCCACTTCGTTAACTGCTATGTGGCTCTTGGCTGCTAAAAGGTTGCCGACCGCTGGTCTAACCCATTCGACATTTTAGTATTGATACAAAAATAGGTAACGACAATAGGTAGGACAAGAAACAGCCCACAGAGAATCAAAATATAAAAATATTCCCAACTACGATTATATTATTTCAAAATCCTACAAATATTTCAAAACAAGTTGCAAAAATCGACCTCTCGGCACCCTAACAATTTCGCTTCAACAACTAAACCATTTCACAAGCGGCATTATCTATCATTTGGCGAACACGAGAGAACAGAACACGAACCATGTTGTGCGGAACTACACGTTTTCGTCACGTCACGCGTGACGCAACGTGACGTGACGTGACGCAACGGAAATGTTGGCGTGTGCGGATGATTGATCGGGTGGCGAATTCGTTATTGATTTTGCTATCTGTGCGGTGGGTCTGTTTTTATCCAGCTTAAAAGGAAGGTTGACCGAGCACAAGTGTCTGATGGCTCCTCTACACGAATGGCCAAGCCGGCCAATCCAAGGGACGCATTTATGCATTAGACGGAGAGAGTGATATTGCTATCAAAGTCTACCTACCGCATGGCTGCGTCCCTTGGATTGGCCGGCGTTGGTCATTCGTGTAGAGGAGCCATGAGGGTTTTTCCAAATTGGCTGATTCCCAGCAAGGTGAACCAACGATCTAGCCAAGACCCAGGGGAAGCAGTAGTGTTAATACTGTTAATAGTTTCAGGTAGACGGAATACTTTGTCCAGCAATGGACTACATATACATAAACCTATATGCCTTTCACGATTTTTCTGTATATTGAATCTCGAGGAAACCAGGCATGTATCTGTAGGTTTTTCAAGGGTCTACTTTGCACATGTGACATCTCTGAAGTTGCAAGCTTCCCTAAGCTGCGGGAACCGCTTACCATGAAGTGTATATATTGCTTGTTTGCCGTCAACATAGTATTAAAAAATCAAGACGACTTATTGGTTGGTAACATGGGATGGATGAGATTAGCTCAGGACCGGGACAAGTGGCGTACTAGAAGAGAGGCCTCTGCTCAGCAGTAGGCGATAAAGGACTGATATGATGATGATGATGATGAACATTTACAAGCCTCCGTTGCCTTTAAAGTTCAAAAGCACATATATGTGGCTTTCCTTTCCTTTAGTTTTTAGGGTCTTTATGCAATATGCACATGGGGCATAAGGACCCTTTAGGCATGGAACACCGCATATTTTGTATCACCATCTTGTGCAGATATTTACGACGCGACCTTTGCCCCCTAATTGCGGTGTACATCAACGAAAGAATAAACTTTTTAATCAATCACCGCTGTCTGTTGGTTTAGGGTTGCGCAAGCGATTGTCTTGTCGGTGTGTCGGCGCGCGCGCAGCTGTTCCAAATTGTTGACAGGCACTCGCTTCATGACCAGTGTAAGATAGATCTCTGGTTACGGTTGCCGTTTAGCGTCCATAATGCATCATCAAATGAAAAAATCTTGACAAGTATAATGGGACTCCCATACAACAAACGTGTTTTTTTTGCCGTTTTTTTTGCGTAATACAGAGCCCTTCGTGCGTCGTGCGCGAGTCCCACTCGCACTTGGAGGTTTTTCATTTGTAGTCTGCCTCTTTCGAACTCCTGAAATGTTCTTATCCGTGATGGCTGCCCTTTTGCACACTTCAATAGGTATCTTTAAGCTTCATCATATCAGCCAGAGGACGTCCACTGCTGGACATAGGCCTCCCCCAAAGAGTGCCACAATAAGCGGTCTTGCGCCACCCGCATCCAGCGGACTCCCTCGACCTTTACCAGGACATCAGTCCACTTTGTGGCGGACCCACGCTGCGCCTTCCGGTACGTGGTCGCCACTTGGAGAACCTTTCCGCCCCAATGGCCATCGGTTCTACGTGCTATGTGTTTTTAAGCTTACCTATTAGTAATTCTAAATACGAAGGCGATGGGAATTAGTCAGTTTGACAAATGATCCGCCATATTGCACGCATGCGTCGAAGTACTACGCGGTTTTTTTTATGTAACTAAGTAATTGTAGTGTGGGCGTAATTGTGCTTTGTCTTACCGATCTACTTTTTGATTGTCTTTAAAATTAGCGGCGTGGGCTTTTGAAGATTGACAATAATTTAAACTTTACGAAATGGTTAAAAAATGTGTGACTTATTTTCTACTTTCGATCAATACTTAACAAGCCTAGTCGGTAATGACCTAATGACCCCTGCGCTACCTGCTTAAGAAGCAGGAGGTCCCGAGTTCGATTCCCGGTAAGGGCATATACTTGTATGTTTATCATAAATGGGCGAAAAATGATGGGTCCTCTTTGTCGCATTGAGTGTTCTGAGCAAACTGGTGTTAATTGACGTAATTATTATGTACTCTTTGAGTAATAAACAGTAGAATTTTTGGAATACAGCAATTTATTTGTGTAAGTATTATTTTTGGATTTCAATTAGTTAGTATGTTAGTAGTTGTGACGACCGGTCTGGCCTAGTGTATATAGTGACCCTGCCTAATGAAGCCGATGGTCCCGGGTTCGAACCCCGGTAAGGGCATTTATTTATGTGATGACATAGATATTTGTTCCTGAGTCATGGTTGTTTTCTATGTATTTAAGTATTTATATATTATATATATCGTGGTCTGAGTACCCACAACACAAGCCTTCATGAGCTTACCCTGGGGCCACTGGGGCTTAGTCAATTCGTGTGAAAATGTCCTATAATATTTATTTATTTATTAGTTCTTTCTCGAATGTTCGCATAGATCGTATCGTGGGACCGCACGCGCACGCGCACGCGCAAGTTGTGAATGGAAGGAAACAATTACAGCTTCCTCTCATCTGTAATTAGAATAATGCATAAATTTGCGATACATTATGTCATTTACTCAGATAAATTACAACTGGTTTGAAAGCTATGTCCTCACTCAGCTTTTACTATAGGTAAATTAATATCTGGGAGGAAAACATACAAAAACTCAAAAATGCGTTTTCCCAGAGATAAGACCTAGCTAGATCGATTTATCGCCCCCGAAAACCCCCATATAGCAAATTTCATCGAAATCATTAGAGCCGTTTCCGAGATCGCCGAAATATATATATATATAAATAAATAAATAAATAAACAAGAATTGCTCGTTTAAAGGTATTAGATACTACTTCTACAAGTAAAAATGGTTCTGAGCATAACAGAAGAATATCTTTTATTTTTAGTACATAGGTACGTATGTGTCCAACGAAACTCGATGAAACTGAAAGAAAATAATTTGCTAGACGGCAATATAAAAAGCCATTTTGTATCATGTGGTAATTGTAGTATTTCTAAGAAATGTTATGCAATTAACGAAATACCTTCAAAGTACTGGTAGTAATATGTAATACATCACGGAAACCATATTGCCTCCGATATTACGTATTACAAAATAACATAATTCAAGATAACAAATTTCATTATAATAGAAAGCAATTTCTGGGCAATTAGAGATAAACTCGGGGCCAGAAGCGCAGTATATCTATTATACGAAATACTTTAACTCTATATAACCACTCGTAAATGCTAGACTCGCCCACCGAGGGTTCCGTACTTTTTAGTATTTGATGTTATAGCGGCAACAGAAATACATCATCTGTGAAAATTTAATTATTAGATTATTAGAAGCGTTGTTTAAATTAGTACTAATATAATATTAAAGCTGCGTTTCCACCACAAATGTGCGACTTGTGCGAGGATGCGTAGTGAGGGATGTGTTCGTCAAGAACCAATAGAATCACTTCATTTACCTATCCTCGCTCAGCGCTGCTCTAGTCGGCAATTTTCTATGGGTTAACAAACACATCCCTCGCTACGCATCCTCGCACGCACGATTAAGTTTTTCAAAATCTGATGAATTGTCTCACTGTCAGTTAAAACCCTAGATTAAAATAGTGGGTATTATTATTTACTCGCGATCATAATGACCCCTGACATAATGATGGGTAATCATGTACCAGACAATCATGACCTAGACAATGAGCTTCACCAAAAAACTGGGGACATTGCCATGCCATTGAACTTAGCCAATAGACATTCGGTGCTGATGAATAAAGTAAAAAAAAGCGTTTATTCTCAAGCTTACTTACAACTAAATACATGCATTCTTCTGCCAAACCACAGAGCGGTTTGTTGGCAGACGAGGCTCCTATAAGTTTATGTAAGTATTAGGTAGTTTATATGTAACTTAAACTTATCTACTTAACCCTTGACCGCATGCGTAGCCCTATATGACAGTTATAATATTAAAAACTATTGATAGCTATTAAAGTTCATTTTTAAGTAACTTAGTAACTGATATCCATTCTTCCTCATCCATGCTAATAATACCGAAGATGTACAAATACAAATGCATTTATTTCATTACTTTTTTCTCACCTTTCATCTGTTCTTAGCTATAATATAAGGTTTAGGTAGGTAATTAGTCCATCTTAGGTATATAGAGAGAGTAGGCAAGTATTTATCTAAACACTGTGCAACAAATTGTGTAAGTAATGAAAAAGGTGCGGGTAAAGCTTGCTGGATTTAAGCCCGCCCTTGATCAGCTAATAATTGGAATAAGATTAAATAATATTTAAATTATGAAATTCATATAAAAAACAAAACATTAGTAGGTATGTAGGTAACAAAAAGATGTAGCTCTTTTTGTTTATTATCTCACAGTTATTTCACTCAAAGGTTTTTTGTTTATAAAAAGCTTTTTTATCCCTCTAAGCAAGAACAATGGACATGATTAGCTTGCTAATTATTAAAAATCCGGGGTGGACGTCTATTTACATTACCTACTTATTCATAAAATGTCTAAGGTAAAATTCTGCGTATGTGTATAAAATTTCATACCACCTCAATAAGTACTGAAAGATCCCATATAGGTAAATATTATTCAAATCGCATGAGCACGGCCGGAGCAACTAAAAACTCCTCTTATCGTCTTGACAAGAGTGTAAGTCTCCATTCTGCTGCTGAGAAGAAAAATAACGTCAACACAAAAATCGTTAAAATTATGTAATTTTTGAGAAATTTTAAACAATTCCTTTATATTTTGACTAGGACCGAACCTGATACCGTAAGTAACTATAACATTACACTTTACTCTCGTGACTACAAAACTTAAAAGGATTTCGTACCAATATTGACATTCGTCCAATTTTGCCCCAAAACAAAGGCCCGCTTAAAGAAACAACGGTCTGTTAGTTCTAGCTCAACGTGTTTACCAAATAATGGCCCGACACACACTTTACCTGTCCAAATATTTTCGTAAAAAGAACATCTTAAAGCGCAATTCGTTTAATTAAAGTCTTGGAACGTTAACTTTTTGACCGCCAAAGACGTCAACTGACGCGAGCGGCAACAGTCCATTACGAACCTTCGGGCATTTGGACAAGATTCACAATCGCGCCGCACACGATAGGCGTAGCGTTCAAACACACCATCGTTTCCACGCATTGGCGTTTTGACGTTATTGCGCCTTGTCGCATGACACTTTTTTTGATGATTCCGCTATTATGTTACGGTTTTCTATAATAGCCATATCAAATATGAAGAATAGTCATATTCAATGGCTGCTAAAGCAATACCTATGAAAGTTTGCAATGTTTAACTATTAGGCACTATCACTCTACTAGTACACAGATAAAAAAGATATCTTAATTCAAAACGAAAAACTCTCTTGCACACGGTTGCTTAAAGAAAATAATAAATTGCTTAGTCCAATAAATATGTCTTGAGTTAAAACAATCATCATTTTTTAAAGGAGAATAAAAATTGTTTAGTTTATGTTTACAGATTTTTAAAGCAAATTTTAGTGATTTGAGTTAAGATATAAATTATTCGCCGCAATCAAAAAAAGTCTTGGCAAGAGATATTGCACGCTCTTATAAAACGGTTTTAACTTGAGTAACTCTTCATCAAACCAAAAATATTAACCAATTCCAAAGAAGAAGCACCAAAATTTTCCTTTGAGACTTTTAAGTTTTTAGGCAAGACCGATTAATTCTTGGTTTGATGTTTTCAACCTACAGTCAAGAGCCAAAGCTATTTCAAAGAAGAAGCCCCAAAATTTTGCTTTGAGACTTTTAAGTTTTTAGACAAGAGCGATAAATTCTTGGTTTGATGTTTTCAACCTACAGTCAAGAACCAAAGCTATTTCAAAGAAGAAGCACCAAAATGTTCTATTGAGACTTTTAAGTTTTTAGACAAGAGCGATACATTTTTGGTTTGATATTTTCATTATACAGTCAAGAACCAAAGCTATTTCAAAGAAGCATCACAATTTTGCTTTGAGAGTTTGGTTTATTTGCAAGAAGTTAATTTTAGTTGTCAAATTGCCTGCTAGATGTCGCTGTACCCTGTGTTGAAAATCCTAGTTCGCGGTGTTAAGATTTTTCTGAGAAACATGACGTCTGGCCGGTACTAAATATTGTTAAGATTTTAGAACAGTTGTACCTCTATTGAATTTATAACATTATTGTATAGTCAATAAGAGGGATTTTATTTTAGATTAGTTTAGTTTCGAACAACAAACATTACATCTTCAACTAATCACGAGAATCATGTTGGTTTAAGAAAATTAATTCTTTTTACAAGATATACTAAATTTTGCGCTAAGAAATTTCAGCTCTAGATATAAATAATATAATATTTTACATTGAGTAACGTATTCTTGAACCAATGCTTTTTCTTGTTTTTATGAAGAAATATAATTCTCAATTCAATTACGAGTATCTTTAGCGCCAAGAAACAAAGTTTCTTGGCACAAGTTCTTTAAGTATTGCACTAAGACACTTAGGTTCAATTCAAAAACTACAATACATAAAACAAAACGCAAACGCTCTTGGTGAGAATATTCAGCTTTTTAAAAAAAAACTTTTTGTAGCTCGGATAAAGAATTGATATTTTTGGCTTAAATAATAAACGTTGAAACATTTAATATCTTGACGCAAGAATTTTATTGTTTCCTTATAAGGTAAGTACCCCTATTAACGACCCCATTAAAATTAGCATTCATTACCGCGGTATGTACGAAATAGCGTTTAATAAGAAAGCTTATTAACTTTCTTTGAATCTAAGAACACAGAAATAAAGCCTTATCGTTTGACTGTCGAATAAGTATAACATTACTACGAAAACATCACACAAAAAAGTCGAAAATCGTAAACCAGCGCATCAGGGGCGCAAGATTTGGTTGCTCCATACTAACACGCAACACCTCAAGTAAGTAAACGCGTATTCTATTTAGTGATTAGCGTAATAATAGTAAATATTATGGAAAGACTAAGACTTGAGATTGATTCTTAGTTATTATCTTTATGATTCCCAAATACTTTATTTGTGATATTTGCTCGCCAATAGGAAAAAAAATGGAAATTAAGAACCTCGGTGTTAGGTTCCATTTTCTTTGTGTGACACCTAATTTCGAGGTATACCTCGGTAATAACGGAAACGGTATTATAGATTCGAGCGATCTTATATTCATATATAAAAGCACATTTCCTTGAGTTTTGATGTTATTGAAATATTTAACCACCTATAAAGCTAAAGAGCTATTAACGTGGTATGAAATCTATGCAAGAACTCTTAATTTTGGTTACAATTTTAGACACCTTCTCAGACGTTTTCTTAGAAACCCTTATATGAGAAACTCGTTCTAGTATTCATATAAAAACAGAAGTATGGATATAAAGTTAATTTTAACCATTGTTTTGTAATATTTGGAATCATCTATACTGATTGTATTAAAAAAATACGAGATAACTATTTATTTTTATTAGTCGTAAATGCGTTTTTAAATTATTTGTATTGAACCGTTTAACGATGGTTAGAAAAGACATCACTCGGTAATAAGCTGTATGAGAACCTAATACAGATCCAAAACTTTAATGTAGGTACCGTTGCACACAAAATTGTTTCAAAGGCAGCAAACATAAAAGGATATATGTAATTATAAATAAAGTCAAAGTAAATATTGGTTTTTAGATCTTTGCCTAGAAGTTAGCATTTTTTTATACAACACTTGGCTAGTGTGATCATGATCATATAGACAAATGAATCATATAGGATTATATAGAAGTGCTGCGGGCTCAGCACGGTTCCATTTTTATCCACTATCACTATGCGCGTCCCTTTCGCACTTACATACTTGTTAGAACGTGACAGGCATGGTGACAAGGGATAAAAACGCGACCGTGCTAAGCCGCCTGTGGCCTATTTTATAAAGCTACAAGTTACAATTTACAAGCGGAAGTCTCTTTCTAACCCTATGTGCTAGAACGAGACTTCCGCTTGTAAATTGTAACTTGTAGCTTTATAAAATAGGCCACTGGAGTAGAAAAATAATTTTTATGTTATTTTAATAACAAAATAGACACACAAACATACAACATTAACATTAACTTACACAGATCTTGTATATTTATATTGTGTAGAATATAATTGTGATAGCTTAAACTTTTTGGCGCAACTTGCCCTCCATGTCCGGTTGAAATAATTAAGTACCTATTTATTTAACGTAGATAGGTAATAAATTAAACAAGAATTTCGACAGCATCACACTTGCTCGTAAAGGGTAGGTAACCCACGATGTTATTAGCGTTAAAGGAACCAACTATTTTTAATTTAAATTCATAAATTAAGTCTTATAATATGAAAAGCGTACTGTACTGAATACCTATACCATTTTTTATCCATTATTGTCAAATAAATATTATTTATCATAATTATGGAACTAAAAATGTGACGGGTTATCTACCCTCGTAAAAAGGAACCCACATCCGCGGTATTTGGGTAACAGTGGTCCATTACCACGGTAATAGGCGATTTCGACATGCTAGTTTTGATAATTATTTTTTCCTTTATAAGTTTCTAAAACAAGGCCAGAAACTAAAATAATATAAACTTTAATTAACAAACTAACATAAAAAAATATGTCTTGGTTCATACACCGCCGGTTTATGCTTAATTTTTGGCTCTTTTTGGAAAACTTGCTTAACCCCCTCGTTAATAGGGGTACTTACCTTATAGGAAACACAAAATATCTTGACTCAAGAGTATTTTTACTTGGCTGGAGAACTATTTTTTTTCTGTGTACTTCACCTGCAATAATATGTTACACAACGAAGGTCGCAAAAATATGTGACACGATCTTATTTGTAGAGCCATAAGAGCGTGTCACATAATTTTGCGGCCTTCAAAGAGTAACATATTATTGCAGGTGACTGTAAATACCTACCAGCAAAGAGAATTGATTACAATAGAGAGGTAAAGTCTAACAAAAAAACGTAACCCTTAGTTTGATATCTAAAACAGATGGCGCTGTACTGCGCCATATGTTTTGCGGTCACTGAATTGTCTAACGTCAACTTTTGATAATCAGACCGCAAAATGTATGGAGCTGTACAGTGCCATCTCGTTTACCTGTCAAATTCGAAATACGAAATTTTCTTAGATTTTACGCATCTTACTCAATCAATGTATCTTTGATACATACACATACACATTTGTATACATTTCTGATTTGTCAGCGAAGTGACTTTATCAACCGAATGACCACTCTCTCAGGTATCCCACCAATTCCTACGTACACATTGACACTTCAAAACTATCCATGCTTTCTAAACGCACATTCGGTACCATAATTACGTATCAAATCTAATGCCTGGTCCTGACCCTGCTGTAATGAAGGGTTTTTATTAAATCAACGTCAGCCGTCCATTAAGAGGCCCGCGGACCAAGGCCATCAATCAAGCGAGAGATATAAGCATGCGTACAAGCAAGTGGGATTCTGTCGGTGGAGAATTCCGTGACAATCTGTTTTAAAGATGTTTAGATATAAAAAAATGCTTTATATACTTTTCTGGCGTATCAAATGACGATCAAAGATCTAAGAAGAAGAAGAAGAAGACAAAAGAAGATCTTTTGGACGTCCTAGGCACCGCTAAAGAGACGAAGTGCAAAAAGACCTTAACGATCTGGCGCCGTCGATTGGACAGAAACGGCTTTGGACAGAGAAGCATGGCATCTTCGATGTCAGAGGCCCAGAACCACTTCGGGTTTCGGGTCCTTTCGCCACAGCAGTAAAGCAAGTAAAGTTATGTGCTCCAAATAAAAAAGCAAAGCCAAAATTTTCCTGTTGGACTCCCTTCTTGGTCTTATCTTAAGACATTATATTCATCGGCTTAAGAAAAAATCAAATATGAAACGGTATAAATAGAAATCAAAGTAAACGAAGTAATGGTAAAGATAGTAAGACAGAGAGATAACTTCAAATACCTATGTTTATAGTGTGCAACACTCAATCGTAAGATATATTTTTTATAATCACAAACTCCATATCGATACTCCAGTATACTTCAAAAAATTGACCACTTAAACTTAAAACTCAGGCTATTTATTTTAACATGGTTTCGCTGTTTCTAAATAAGATAACGGAACCCCAAGAGGGTTGAAAAATGATTCAATTTGTAATCTTCTTTAAAATTAAGGAGTACCTTTATCTCATCGCATTTTTTATCTCCAGGTATTGAAACAATGTTGCTTTTGAGATTCAAGTTCTTTCTTGTCTTCCTTTCAATGCCTTTTGTGAGAAGCAAATAAGGGATATGACATTAGTCACCACAAGCGTAGGGTTGGCACAGTTAAGTATCTAAAAACATAAAGATAAAAGCCATTTATTCGTGACGATCACAAAACATGTACGAATATGTACAGACAACAACAGCAAGAAAGAACAGATCATTAAGTGTGCGTCACGAAATCAAAGACACATGTAGAAAGCATAAACTATAATAAAGAAGCGATGAAGTAAAACTTTGATTGAAAAGGTAAAATTATTTAAAAAGTACGGAAAATTAACTAATTAGTTTATTAGAGCACACAGATTCTTTTGAGTTTTCTCTAATCAAAAATTAATTCTTCAAAAAGCGTAAACAAGTCAAACTAACAAAAATGTATTCAATAATTCGACAACTGAAGATTGATCATGAAGACTATTTAGGCATTTGCCCCGGTTTAAAAGAGGCCCACCACATGTCACGGCAATCACAGCAAACCCCATTTGAATAATCGCCATTATTATCCTTAGCCGTCTGTCAAACACTCGCCATTCGTTCCGACACGTCGGCACTGTCAGCCGTGGTTAATTGGACCTAAAATTAAACTATACACTTATTTGCAAGCGTGACTGCAACACAGGTTCGATTAGGATCTACACTAACGATTAGCCGATCGAATAGCTCAGTGGTTCGACATGATTATGGTCCGGGGATCGATTGCTGGTCTTAAACTGGTTTAGAGTGTAACAAAGTATTGCGTTGCTTTGTAAACAAATTACATTATCAGTTTTTGCCAATATTTTTCTATCAAGGTTAATCTTCTCTTGATGAGTACTTTAAATGCACTTGAAGAATTCTTCTACAACAATGATGTGTCCAGTTCAGGATCAATTTACAAAAGTAGTCGCCAAGGCACCTTCGAAAAAGTAAATTTGAAATATATCTCTCTTTTTATCAGTAGCTGCGAAGTGAAGAGTGAGCAGGATAACGCATCAAAATTCGTTTTTTGAACCCAGGAGCATGTCTAAACTGGCTTACGTTTTTTACCCGGCCCATTTCTTACGGTCATTTTTTACCTCCACTAATGACTGTCCGGCGCTGATAATAATAGAAATTTAAAAGGGGACCAACTGGATTTATATCAACAAAGATTCGAGAGGACAAATTAAGGGAGAATTCCTTTTGGAGAAATTGATATCTGGGAATAAATGCGGTTCACAGACGGGACGAAATGAATTAAAGATTTTACAAACATGGGATGCACGCGCTTATTGATGACCACCAAATTTGGAGACCACGAGTTTTGAGCGCTAAGTAGCATGGCTAATGCCAAGACAACATGGACCAGAACAAGTATTGCGAGATTTTTTTGGGCTGATGTCGGAAAAATAATATAATATTTGATGACTTCTACAATAAACTGTTTTTTCCTAAAAAATTTGGTAGGTACTATGTTGTTTCTTCGAAGTGTCCAATCAGACGTAATTGTATTATGTATTGGTTGTAAATCTTCTACCTTGTTTTAGGTAAATACTTAATATTTTCATCTCAATATAAGAAAACAATTTATATATACGTGTTTACTAAGATATCTCTCACGGGAATGTAGGTTACAAGACCAATCTGTGCTCAAACAAAACAAAAGCAAAATCACAGCAAAAGAAATATCTGTATCCCCGTCTCCTCGGAATCCTCGGATGCATGCAACGTATCATTACAGTCGTATCACTCATTACGGCCGGTCACGCATTTCGGTGCCTTTGGACCCTTTGGTATGCCCATTAGACGGGCTTGTGAACTCCCAAAAGTCCTTTTTTATCAAAGGGTTATATCCTGGCTTTGAGGAGTTTAGTTTAGTAGCTGTTGGGAAAATATATGTAGGATGTGAGATTGACGAATGCTTGGAACGGAATGTAACTGTAAGAGTGAAACAGTGCCAGTGGATAAGAAAGAGATATATTATTTTCGAATACTTTTCTGAATTTAATTTCAATAGTTTTAGGAATTTTAGAATATTCCAGGAGATTCAGTTTGTTTTCTAACGTGGAGCTGGAGATGTGACCACATCTCTTATAACCAAATGCTGTTTTAGTTTTCTTTTGGATTTATTTTAATAAATAAGTACATTCGTTTAATGAAGACGTTCTTCTGATTTCTGCTCCCGTAATCCCACATATATTAAACGCTTGATACAAAATGTGAGGATAGGTTGTGGCCTGTTGAGTTTAAATAGGCTGCTACAATTCAATGGTAATCTTCTTCGACCTAGCGTTTTCCCGTTCTAGCGCCAGGGTCCGCTTTCCTGCTCAATCTTCTCCACTTTGCCCGGTCTTAGGCATCCTCAGGTGTGAGATTGTTCCATGTGTCCGCTATCACGACATCCAGCCCAGATTCAATGGTTTTCTTTTTAATACGAAACATTATTGAATTTAAGAATGTTCCAAGGCAATAGATTAAGTATAAAAAAACTGATGATTAAAATGATCTATAAATCCGAATTTATGATATTTAGTATAGGTTGAATGACCGAATCGCTTACATTTGCTTGTTTACGTTAATTTTAATATCTAAACATATTCAATAAGCTTCAGATTTGAGACTAAGTATGAAGTAAAAATTTATAAGATAATTTTTCATTTACTTTAATTATACATTAACCTACCAACATAACGTGTAGTGTAAAAAAAAACGTACGCATTCAAGAAACCAGCCTGCGAATGTTGCATCGAAAAACATGTTGAGGTTTGGTAAAAATGTGAGGGAATTTGCAAAAGTAGCCTGATAATTGGCGCGTTCTGCGCGTTCCATCGTCAAAAATTACCTGACAAGAAGTAATCCTTATTGTAATGATATAAGATCTACCTTCGGTCAATTAAGTTGTGTGCGTACGCGGCGTAATCATATTGCAAAATGTTGAGACATGCTCTTAAATGTACTTAATTTTACGCAGTCGGTGTGTTGTAAGGGCGAATATTGTGGACTAATGTAGTTTTATTTACTTATTTTTATAAACTTCTTTAGACTTTTCTACTTGGTTGTTATTGTTACTA
Source organism: Cydia splendana (assembly GCF_910591565.1). NCBI lineage: Eukaryota > Metazoa > Arthropoda > Insecta > Lepidoptera > Tortricidae > Cydia > Cydia splendana. The sequence continues at coordinate 20,364,504 of NC_085967.1, read as the reverse complement.
ATTAATAGGTACATCATAGTAAACGAATTAGCGACCGAATCGGCATCATAGATCACAGGCAGGCCAAAAAGAAGATACCTACATACCATAGAATCCAAGAAGTTCCGGCCCAAAGCACAATAGGAGCAAACATTTCAACCGGACTCAGTCCCTCACGAGCTCACGACATAATATCTATCGCATTCACGACAAAAACTACCATTAACTCCTTAATATCATAACTTTATGCTCCAGTTATAATACTAACACCCTAAAACACAAGATATTTTAAACTCTATTGCAAGGGCTTAAGAACTACTATATCCGTTATAGTAGTAAAATATAGTTAACCTAATAAATGTCACATTTGCCTCGATGACTTGGACAACCGACGCACGATTCGCTGGCAAGGTGAAGTCAATGTGATGAAATTATTGAGTTGTAAGGAATGTAATGGAAACTGTTGTGTTGTTGTTGTTATTTGTTGATGACATTGCAAATTCACTTCATGGTTTGTTATCGGCATTGACCAAACATTCGTGTCGTATTTATTTCCTTATACAATAAACGAAAGTGATATAAAGTATGTAAACCCACGAAATGCATTGCCGCTAGTCCATAGGGTAAACAATCAACCAATGAGTGCCACAGTCACCTTTATATAAAGGAACTTTACGACAATCCAATTATAACTAAAGTATATCATAGATAAATACTATTTATTAAGCGTCTATTCACCAAGCCCACATTTCTATGACATTCGAAAGATTGCGGATTCTGGATGAGATTAGCTCAGGACTGGGACGAGTGGCATACTTGAAGAGAGGCCTACACTAAACAGTTGGCGATAGACGGTTGAAATGATGATGATGTTGACATTTCTTCATGTAATTTACTATCTAGCTAGACATACAGTGTGTACATATGCCATGTATTTGCAAACGCGTCAAACAGGCGCCCTGTCACCAAGACGATATGCACCGCTCGTGCGTATATCGATCCGAGCCGATCCGAATCGAGCCGAACAAATAAGTCGATCTAGATCGGTGCGTGACTGCGTCGCACGCGCCGATGGTTATCGGATGATCGTTCGTATTGTGACTCGAGTTGTAGTAGGTTAAGTAAAACTGTCATTAGATCACCATACACGCTCCTTGAGAACCAAAGTAGCATTATAAAACATTAAGAACCATTCAAGTGACGTTGTTCGATTTATCAAAAGTTGAATTTTATAGCACAAATTATTTTGTATAACGACCCTATGATTTAGTTCAATTTCTAACCCTCGTTTTTCCCAACTACTTATAGAACATCACTACAACTTATAAAACAAAGTCCCCCGCCGCGTCTGTCTGTTTGTGTGTCTGTATGTTTGTTCGCGATAAACTCCAAAACTACTGAACGGGTTCCATACGGTTTCACCTATCAGTACAGTGATTGTTGAGGAAGGTTTAGGTGTATAATTTGCTAACCTATGCGAAGCCAGGGCGGGTCGCTAGTGATTTCTAAGATAAAAAGTATATTTTATGTGCTATGAATTTAGTTCCCCTAACAGACTGGGTCCAGCCTCCAGCATCAACAAGCATTTAGCCATCTGAAGCATCTTTTAAAGCGTTTAACACGAGCGATTTTCTAAAAACACCCTTATGTTATAACCAAAGGCCTTACTGACAATTGGCAAAGTAGATCCTCAACTCGAATTAATAAAAACCACTCAAGCAAAAAATCGTAGAAAAATTCTGAAAGGTTCTCACGAGATCGTGATCGTTCTTCGTAGATACGAATAACATTAACAGAAATCATCTTTAAAGCATCTCGTGGCATTGCTACGAATGGATTGACACTGTTTTCATCATTACCACCTTTTTCGCAGCAACAATCATCAGCAATTTCCCCATTAACTTTTACATGTCCCACACTTATTACATGCTAACGAGCTTCCCAGAAGGACCAATAACACGGCCTGTCACAAAAAGACCTCTAACGACAACGGTAATACATATCCCGACCGCAACAGCTCTGAGAGCGACGTCATGATACTTGCTGCATCCCTTGCTGACCGCAAGGATGGGTTTTTAAAAATATGGCAAGTGTGAGCTGGGATTTTAAGAAAATTCTAGAATTGAAAAAAAGATATTTGAGATGGCGCGCATCAAATACAACTCGGTCGGGGAAACTATGGAATTTCTCGTCCGAAACACCCTAGTGCGGGATTAGGCAAACTTTTGAGAAGAGCCAACTGCAGTAAGAATCACCAGTTTTGGGAAGCTTAAAGAGCCGCAAATGTTGTTTTCAGAAGGACTTGACAAGGGTTAATTTTATGGGTGACCTTAGGAGCCGCAATTGTACATGTACATGTTCGGGAGATACGGTTTGCTCATAGGGATGAGGCAGAGGCCGTAGTGACTTTCACAAGAGAGTTTTTGACCAGTCTGTTGCCAGTGATGACATCATCATCATCATCATCAACAGTGATGACCTACGATACAGATATGTAGTTGCTAACAATAAATAGGTCTCATAATAAGATGACTTGCGTGACTAAAATAGATACAAGTAATTGAAGAGAGGATATTGGCAAGAGTGCCAATATCGTGGCCGTGGCTCAGAGAGTTGCTAGTTTAAAGAGGGGCGCTAACCCAAAATTTTAGTTCTTATATCGAGTATATACACGTTTTGATCAAGGGCAAATGCCATGAAAAAATACACACGAAAACTAGACTATATTTGCGAGGGACGGTTGTAAGATAAACCTTAAAAGGTTAAAGTTGGCTCGACAGAAAAATCACGAAATCATGTCTAATTTTCATTTATTTTTAATTGTACATATATCGTTACCCTGCATACCATAGCAAGCAGTACCATCTTAGTATAAAATAGCTAATGATAGCCGAGGTAGGGGACAATGAAAGAGGATTTGCTCTCATAAAATGTAATGAAACATATTTATTATTAATAAAACTCATCCTTTAAATATATTAAGAACGGGTCACTCACGTATTTTAAGTCGAAAAACGCTCGACATGTTTCACTCCGCCGTTCCGAGACCCTCCTCCTCGGTACTCCTAGGTACGGAGTGAAACATGTCGAGCGTTTTCGACTTAAAATACGTGAGTGACCCGTTCTTAATATATTTAATATGTCTGTGTCTCACGGAAGTTTTGTTATTAAAAAACTCATTCTATAGTTAAAAGGAACCCTAAGAAAGGCTCCGGCAACTCGATCCGCGAGTCGCGACCGCAGTACGTGGTAAAAAACCCTCCAAGGATCAGGCTCAGTTGCGTAACCATTTTTGCTCGATTTGTGTGCGCCGTGAGGGAATGCGTAAGTACTTGCACTCTTAAGAGTCGTATGAACCTGCCACCAAAAAAGCCGCTCCCATACATTCGAAATTACGCTATCATTTTAAAAGGACATGCTTAAGAGTCCTTACTCCTACAGACGAGCGTATTTTGCAAAATGCTTCCTTTTTCATTTAAGATTACGACGTAACTATTAGTATTTATTCAAAAACTGATAACGTACTTAAATAATCATTTCTTAAACTAGGGGCTGAAAACGTTCAAATTTTCATTTTCTCTTTTTGAACCTAAAATAAATGAGTTTTCTTAGGAGTCTTTTTCAAATTTTGCAGTGAGAAGGGTCGTTTCGGTTCTCAATTTTGCAGTAAACAAGAATCATTTGGTACATGAATGATTACAATTCAACTCACCATATCTTGTACGAGGGGCTGACATGCTTGAAAATCGAAGATTCATTTTAAAAAATTGATAAAAAACCTTCCGAGTTTTCTTCATTTTTTTGGTGAAAACAGGGTTACATTACATTTTTTTATCGCAAATTGGACTTATATTTTGCCCCAAAAATAATATTTTATCAAATTGTAACTTTATGTCTACTCATAAAAAAAAAATCATAACTATAGGACCTACCTAGCCGTAAATCTATATTTTTTTAAAGACGTACAAATCACGCTGCACCGACACCGCGCGCTCAGTCTCCGCCGAGTGCGCTTAGGGGACGGACCTGTGCTCGACCGTCAGGCGTTCGTTGCTTTCGTAACCATCGAGAGAGTTCCGAGAAGTGCTGTATACTATGATTAGAAAATCTTGATCCAAGGGTGTACATTTTTTACACCATATTTAATTTTAACAACCGACTCTCGCTTATGTGATAGATTTTCAGTGTTACTTGAATTCTGGTTAGGGTTTGCATTTTTATTATACCCGGACGACCTGGATGATGTCCAGGTTCTCATGATGGAGTCAGGAATGGTCACCGAACTCCTAATCTACTCATCATAACTCCATCGTGTTTGGGCTCAATAGATTTTCCTTGACGAACACCATCGATCTAGATGAGGTCCAGGTTCTCATGATGGAGTCAGGAGTTGGTCACCAGAACTCCTAATCTACTCATTAACACTCCATCGTGTTTGGGTTCAAATGATTTGCCCTGACGAGCACCATCTATCTAGCTGAGGTCCAGGGTCATGAGACCCTTCTGGTGACCAACTCCTGACTCCATCATGAGATGGTCACCAGATGTTCTAATCTACTCATAATAACTCCATCGTGTTTGGGCTCAATCGATTTGCCTCGACGAGCACCATCTATCTAGATGAGGTCCAGGGTCATGAGACCCTTCTGGTGACCAGCTCCTGACTCCATCATGAGATGGTCACCAGATGTTCTAATCTACTCATCATAACTCCATCGTGTTTGGGCTCAATAGATTTGCCCCGACGAGCACCATCGATCTAGATGAAGTCCAGGTTCTCATGATGGAGTCAGGAGTTGGTCACCAGAAATCCTAATCTACTCATTATCACTCTATCGTGATTGGGCTCATTAGATTTGCCCTGACGAGCACCATCTATCTAGATGAGGTCCAGAGTCATGAGACTCTTCTGGTGACCAACTCCTGACTCCATTACGAGATGGGGTCAGGAGTTGGTCCCCAGAAGTCCTAATCTATTCATCATAACTCCATCGTGTTTGGGATCAATAGATTTGCCCCGACAAGCACCATCGATCTAGAATCTAGATGAAGTCCAGGTTTTCATGATGGAGTCAGGAGTTGGTCACCAGAACTCCTAATCTACTCATCATAACTCCATCGTGTTTGGGCTCAATAGATTTTCCTTGACGAGCACTATCGATCTAGATGCGGTTGATAGATTATTAATATAATTTTATTTTACATACATACTTACAAATAAAGCTTCATTTGCTTCCCACAAGGATCAAGTAAACCTTATAAATCAACTTCGTTCTAAATAAAAACCGGCCAAGTGCGAGTCGGACTCGCACACGAAGGGTTCCGTACCATTATCTATAAAAACGGCCACCCATCCAAGTACTGACCCCGCCCGAGCCCGACGTTGCTTAACTTCTGTCAAAAATCACGTTTACAACAGTATGGGAGCCCCACTTAAATCTTTATTTTATTCTGTTTTAGTATTTGTTGTTATAGCGGCAACAGAAATACATCATCTGTGAAAATTTCAACTGTCTAGCTATCTCGATTCGTGAGATACAGCCTGGTGATTGACGGACGGACGGACGGACGGACAGCGGAGTCTTAGTAATAGGGTCCCGTTTTACCCTTTGGGTACGGAACCCTAAAAACGGAGATACTTCTGTTTTAGACATAAAATCGAACTTCAGAGAGTTCAGTAGTTGTTACTTGCAGGTACTCTCGAATTTATTGTCATTATACAGGGTGGCCATAAAATAAGTGCTTTTCCGCTGCTGGCAAGAAAATGGTTGCTGGAAAAAAAATTACCCTCCCATAGAAAATGGACTAGACAAAATGTATGAAACAGCCAAATTTTTTTTTCGCGATTTCGGGGTTGGTCCCATCGCGGTTCGCGGTTGCTTAGTTCAGTATAATCCCTAAACCTCCCTGGCAACGGGAATGCACTTATTTTTGGCCACCCTGTATATATTATTATTTAATATAACCTTATCTTTAAAACATTTAATTATTCAACTTCCTTGGTGAACTGACTTGAATAAGTTACTTGACTTCGTGGATGAACTTGTCACAATAATTCCATGACATACAGAGGTAAACAATCATTATTTTTTACTCGTCGTTGGTTATATATTATCTCATCACATATACTCTATTGACTACTACCATGCTTATAAAATAAAATACAGAGTGCCAATATAACGTTAAAATAAATTTACTTGCAAATTAAATTGAAAAGTATCAAAATTATTCTTGTCTGCGTTGAAACGCGCTTAGCTTTGCCGGCGCTCGCGTACCGAGCGCTAACGCCATCTATCGAGTGTTATTTCGCAAAATCGGTGAACGCTCTAAGGAATAAGGGCTCTTAAATTTGATGAAACTTGGCATGAACACTTTCATGAATATTTTCGTAACTTATCTATGCCTGTCCGATTAGTTCGCTATTACTACGAGTAAGGCGTACTTGATCTTAGCAAAACGTACAGAGTATACTAGTTTTCGTACCTAAAAATGATTATACAAAGAAGGTAGATAGAGTAGAAATTTTGTATGTAGAACATTATTAGGTATATTTACATTTATGGCATATCCCGTCGAGCGGAATCATAGATTTAAATTCCCAGTACTTCAGATAAATGTCATCGAAACAACTTGAATTTCTTTCTAAGACCATTATCGCTCTTTAATTGATTTCGATAATTAAACAATCTCAATTAAAAAAATCCGCGCTCAAATAACGGCAAAACTGTTTCACCACCAATAAATTAATTGCAAAGATTAATCATGCGAAATAGAAACGCCACCTTATTCAAAACAAGGAATTTGCATAATTTGATGACTTCTAAGAGAAGGCAAATTCTGTTTAACAATTTGATAAATGGTTTTAATATTATATTGATACGGATACGACATTGTGTTCATGTTATCAGGGGGCCTAGAGTTAGACCAAGATAAGTCTGCAACGATTTCGATATCACACGCAGTGCAAGTGATTTAAAATATCACTTGCACTGCGTGTGCTATCAAAATCGTTGCAGACTTATCTTGGTCTAACTCTAGAAATCTATCTAGTGTGAATGTTTGACGAGCAAAATAATGGGGAAAATGTAGGTAAGATAAAGGTTTTCCGTTTTATGTACTTACATTCAAACGTCACTTGCAGCAACGTCGGGCGGGGTCAGTACTTGGATGGGTGACCGTTTTTTATAGATAATGGTACGGAACCCTTCGTGTGGGAGTCCGACTCGCACTTGGCCGGTTTTTTCTTACCTTTTGGCGTTTGTCGATGTATGATTGTCATCTTGGTTAGACCCCCAGGTAGGTACTTACCTCACGCGCAAAGTGCGAGCGAAACGCCTTAAGAGACGACTCCTGATTGCATTACGTCAGCACCAATCAGCGTAAACCGCTAACGCTGATTGGTGCTCACGGTCAAAGTCATATCAAAGATGAAAACAATATCAGAGCTGTTTCCCAATGACGTCCAGTTTTTTGCGGGTACGGTTTTTTGCAGGATCCAGTTTTCTGTAGTATGCGTGCAGTATCCCGCAAACAGAATGCTCGTGTGAACGTTACTATTGCTGTATACTACTAAAACGGGATCATGCAAAAAACCGTACCCGCAAAAAACTGAACGTCAGTGGGAAACAGCTCTCAGATTGTATTGTCAGAATCGGCTTCCAGCAGCCGCAATTAAAACGTGCGATGTATCATGGATGAAAGTGAATGAGAGCGATAAATTCCCGCGCGAATAAGCTGCGCAAGAGCATTTATCGCGTAATGTTGCCAGTTTTGTTGATATCTTCATTTAAACATTTTGAAAACCAGTATGCTACCATTGCTACCAGTGCATGAAATAAACATTAGGACTCGTTAACCATACTAGTGCCTACTATACTTCAGTACTAAATGTTTAAAAGAACTAATTGCTATTTTTAACTCAAGGGAGGGATATGAAAGTAAAAAGAAACCGTTTAAATCTTTATTCAAGTCAAACTAGGCCGGCTTCAACCCTACATATCTGACCTGAGAAGATTTAGCCCTATATGGGACCGGCAACAAACTCAGAGGGACAAATCTTTTCAAAACAAGTTAAAACAACCCATAACACATCATTTTTTTATTTCACAAAAGTAAGCTTCTAATGAAACATAAGAAATCAAAATAACACTTGAAATAAAACACTTAGCTAAATGGTTAAAGAACGCGGGATTCTATAAGCTATCAGAATAATCCTTCAGGTATAAACCTTCAGGAACGTAGCGAGTTAGGCACGAGGTTGGCTAACGAGTACGTCCGATCTCTAGCGCGGTCCGATCAAGAAGAACTGCCAGCGGCGGAGCCTCTCTGCTCCCGCCTCAAAGTCAAGTTGGCAAACCTGCTCGACCAGTCTACCAACATACCGACAAAAATGCCAACTCGTGCCTACGCTCACTCGAGAGAAACCTCTCGACGTTCCAAAGCCTTCTGTCATCTCAGTTCAACAACACGCCAATAGATGGCGTTACTCTCTACGCAACTTTATTTCAACAATGCGCCAATAGACGGAGTTACTCTCTACACAACTTTATTTATTTTGTTACAACCAAATAATACGTAGCTCAACATTGCTAATCGATTTTATACAGGCGTCTAAAATAATGAACAATAACGCTGCAATACGTCTTTCTGGTGTCAGGGTCCGACATATATATTTTGTCCAGTTTAGATCTTTAACTGCGCCACTCTGAATAGTTTATAGGCATTCAAAAGGTATTTTAGCTTCATATAACTATTATAACTCAAAAATATCGATGGTAAATGCAAACTGTCTGCAAAATTTTCGTTCCAGGCCGCCGACCCCATCTCTGCAGAGTTCAGCCGTCAGCCTAGCTCACACTCTATTCGCGTTCTATTCTAAGCTGTCTGCTTACCTGCAGCTTGGCCTATGGCCCCGCATAAGGAGGCGTCGGAATCGGGTCTTCAGTGTTAGGTGGAGCTCGACTTTGGGTATCGTGTTTTGACATAGGTTTTATTGAGTCGATGTTGGTTAATGACATAATGACAGAGCTCGATTTTCCTCGCTCCGGCTTTTTTTTCGACTGTAGACAAAACGTTTCCCTGATATAAACTACCCGCTATTTTTTTACTTAGCATAAAAAACTGGAAAAAGGCCTCACCAAGGTTAAACCGTCTCTGATACCGCGGCATTGCTGCTTATCTAGATACAGTTTAAAATATAAAACTTTATTCATGCAAGTTTTCGATAAATTTAACTTGAAATTCAAAAATGCACTTACTTTGTAGCGTGATTATGGCAAAAAACATGTTATTTTGGTAAAATTTTGGTTTGAATTGCTTTTGTATAAATCAAGTGTTTCAAGGCTACGCCGCCGATTCGCCGCCGCCGCCGACCGATTTTGACCGGCGCGCCGCCGCCGGCAAAATGCCCATCGGCGCTCATATCTAACTTAGGTACTTATATAGGTTAACTGGAAAAGATCCCTCTTACGGATAAGTTCGCCCTTGTACTATATTTATGTTCTATCTGGTGTACCTACCTGCATTCCTCTTTTTTTATTCTACTGTCCGTGTCTAGTTTAACCAGCCAGATTATACCTATTAACAGTTTGATAAGTTAGTCAGCTACCAACCAACCACCAACCACCAACGAAATCTAGTACCAGGTACCAGACATGTTATTTAAAAAAGAAAGAAAAAAAAAAGAAAGAGAGACAAGAAAGTCTATTAAAGATAGAAGCAGGAGATATCCTGCCAAAACAGGAATCTTCAGAAGCACTAGCAACACTCATAAAGCCGTATGCAAATCCAGTAATGGGCAGCGGTGCGCCCGCGCACCTTTTTTGGCGCGCTAATTTATATCGCTATCAGTTCGGAGTGGAGGGTAATTGCAGACGGCGTGGTACAGTCGCTGTTTATTTACGGAAACGTACAAATTGGTTGATTGTTGAGGGGTCTTTGTGGGAGTTTTGTGGCATTTTACGTTTTAAAGTACCTACTACAATTGTTTTTACAACCAAAGGGCCAAATAAAGACGATAACTGTTTAAAACGTTAACATTGTCTGTAAAGTAAATATCTGATTTTGAAAGGGAAGGCAACGCACATGTAACACCCCTGGAGTTGCTATGATAATATTACAAACAATTCAATTCAATTCAATTATTTATTTCAAATCCAGAGATCCGTACATACAACACATTATGACTTAAAATAAAACTTTATGGGAAACAAAGGGATCCTGACATAGTATATAAAAGGTTTTTTTACCATATTTAAATAACTTTTAAACAATTAAACAACCCCAAATGAAGTCAAACTTCAAAAATAGTCAGTAGGTGTTTACGATCCATTTCTGATTTTAAAATAACATAACCTACGCGATAAAATGAAGTTGCTCTAATATCGATTTCACTGATTGCGCATAATACCTTCCTCACATCTTTATGCTGTTCATGCACCATAACGCTTTCAATCGATAAACGGCCTATACTTTCGATATTCACTATCACCCCAGTTTATCAAGGAACCGCCGGTACCGTGGCGAATCCTATGGGATTAGGATTGCCTCCAATCAAAGAAAAACCAGGATAACAAACTTCCCAATCGAGCGAAAATAAACCTTCTCCTCTTTACCATAAAGACTGTCCCGTCGGTATTTATGTAGTAGAATCGGGAATGCGGCAAGGCATAAACATTTCACTGGCGCCTCTGTCATTACTGTGTTTGACGGGAATTTATAATTATTTTCTCATTTTCCTGAAGCTTCGATCAAAATATCAATTTCACTGCGGTTAAAATTGACGTGTCCTTTTATAGCAGGGTGAAAATGATCAACCTCTAGTATTTACTACCTACCTCTAGTATCTACTATTTTATAGGCCTCCAGAGGCCTATAAAAAGTTCTGCCGTTCCATTGAATTCTGAACATTTAATTTGAAAAATTAAAGTTGTATTTGTCTTGGCAAGCTTTGATTCGTGGGCGGCTAGAAGTCTAGTCTAGAGAAAGCATCTTTTAAGGCTTCTACATATTTTAGATGATTCCCGGCTAAGGTAGAGAATGCCTCATGGCATTAAGTTCACTTTTTGTACATTAAGTTGTTCTTTTGTGCAATAAAGTTTAAATAAATAAATTAAATAAATAAGTTCTTAAGTAGGCAAGTTCGGCTTTAGGTTCTTTACTAGGGCGAAGTAATAGACTAATAGCATACTCGTATATTACAAAACTAAATTACTACCTATTGATTAATCAAATCATCCAGATATATTCCTATTAACAAAATAGCGCGATTATAGCAGCTTTGTTGTTACGTTGAGTAAGTATTTATCGTAGTAAAACTTCTGTAAAGTTTTGGCACATTAATTACTTGAAGAATCTTCTTGCCCAATAAAATACCTAATTGTAGTTTGCTTACAATCTTTTAAATACCTAAAGATACAGACTATTAGGCCCCAGGCCCTGTGGTAACTACTAGCGGCTAGTAACTAGCCGCCTCTTTCTCAGCACGCATCATATAAACTGCCGCCTTGCTGCCGCTACTGCGAACAGCCGAACATGTACTTATACATACATACAAACATTACAAGTTAAAAAAAAACGGCCAAGTGCGAGTCGGACTCGCACACGAAGGGTTCCGTACCATTATCTATAAAAACGGTCACCCATCCAAGTACTGACCCCGCCCGACGTTGTTTAACTTCGGTCAAAAATCACGTTTGTTGTATGGGAGCCCCACTTAAATCTTTATTTTATTCTGTTTTTAGTATTTGTTGTTATAGCGGCAACAGAAATACATCATCTGTGAAAATTTCAACTGTCTAGCTATCACGGTTCGTGAGATACAGCCTGGTGACAGACGGACGGACGGACGGACGGACAGCGGAGTCTTAATAATAGGGTCCCGTTTTACCCTTTGGTTACGGAACCCTAAAAAGCTTGTAAATATCTCAAAACAAACCCCATAACAAAGTGTTCCCTAACGGTCCTCAGATTATCCTGACGTGCCCGGGACGCGGCGTCTTTGAGGCAATCGCAATAATGGCGGCAGATTGCCCGTACATATTGAAATGCTGAGGGAATATTAAGTAACCTGTTAGTATTGGGAGATTGGAGCCTTCAAACGCGATCCGAAAACCTTCAAAATAAAGTTTGGCATCAGCATGATATCATCAGTTAGTGTTTTGACATTGGAAATGTCTTTTCGTTCGCTCCAGTATACGGTCCGATTTCACGAAAAAGTGCGATCCCCTTATATCTCGGAAAGTTGTGAAGATATGATATTAAAAAATAGGCTCAAAAGACGCATAATCACGAGAGCTGTAAGGTGCAAATTAATTATTCGAGAAAGTCAAAAACAAAAAAAGTTATGGTCGAAATAGTGAAAATAAAATTCAATTATTTCCGAATTTTTGATTTTGGTGCTCGATAATTTGGAAACGAAGAATGATATCAAAAATTTGAGAAAAACGGCTCTGGACAATTTAGTCAGCTACAATTTGAGCCTAAAACAAAGACGATCGGGTTAAGGGTTTGCTCTGTAGCCTAACCTTAAAATAGTCAAAAAGTCAGAACGACATTTTTCACAGGACATTTATGACTTCATGTTTCGCAGAGTTCGTTATCGGTGTTTGTTGTGAATTATCGGGATTATGACGGCAGAATAACACTTGCACTGCGTGGGCTTTCAAAATCGCTGCAGATTTTTCTTGGTCTAACTCTATCTATCCTGTTTGAGACGGGCGTAGATAACGCACTATTCGACAATCTATGCATTCTTGTGGTGGTGGAAATAAAAATAGAGGCAGAGGCAGAGGCAGAGGCAGAGGCAGAGGCAGAGGCAGAGGCAGAGGCAGAGGCAGAGGCAGAGGCAGAGGCAGAGGCAGAGGCAGAGGCAGAGGCAGAGGGAGAGGGAGAGGGAGAGGGAGAGGGAGAGGCAGAGGCAGAGGCAGAGGCAGAGGCAGAGGCAGAGGCAGAGGGAGAGGGAGAGGGAGAGGGAGAGGGAGAGGGAGAGGGAAACACAAAATAAAAACTTATTATATACAGAGAAACATAAAAAAGAAAAAGTGCCACGAAATGGTCGCACCTCAGCATGTTGCTGGCGACTGCTAGCAGATAGCTGATGCTGAACCCTGGCGGTACCTAGTGGAGCTCGGGTTTAATACAACATAAACACACGCTGTTTTGGTCATCGGACTCGTCTCGATGAGCACTTAGGAGAGTAGTACCCAAGATAGAGCTGATGCTGAACCCTGGTTGTACCTAGCGGAACTCAGGTTTGGTGCAACATAGGCACACGCTGTTTTGGACACCCGATTCGTCATGATGAGCATTACCCAAGATAGCTGATGCTGAACCCTGGTAGTACCTATTGGAACTCAGGTTTGGTGCAACATAGACAAACGCTGTTATGGTCATCTCTCGTCGCGTCAAACTGCTGTCAAGAAAATTTCATATCTTGCAGCAAATGGGCCGCTGGCGCCGCTGCCGATCACCACTTCTCGAGTTGACTACGGATTTGCCGTGTAATAATTTTCTTGTACTTTGAATATTAATATATCCTGCTTATTAATCGAAAAATGAAATATGTAATGTACTTATGCGCCACGGCGACAATTATTCAAACTTGGATACGCGTGTGGAAATTTTGCAATTTGTTTGTTCACATGCGTTATGTCCAGGATACTTGTGTTAGTCTAAGAATAAAATAATTATCATTCAACGTTGTAGTTTTATTTTGTAACTTTTTCCTTATCCAGACTTTCTCGTCGCTCAGCGACAATATTTTTTCGAATTCCGTAGATTCATTTCCAATGTGCTCGATAGTCGTGCGAGGCACGAAATCTGTGAATTTTTTTTATTAGCCTATAAGAGTGTCCCACTGCTGGGCAAAGGCCTCCCCTCTTTCCCGCCATTTGGTCCTATCCGATGCACACTCACGCCACTCTTTACAAAATGTGTCCAAGTCGTCCCGCCATTTTTTTATGGCTGAACTTTTTATTTATTATATAGCAGGTAAGCGAAGACGAAGCGCCTGATTGTAAGCAATTACCTTCGCCCATGGACACCTGCAATGCCAGAGGGGTTGCAAAAGTGTGTTGACGGCCTTTTAGATGGGAGTACGCTCTTTTCTTGAAGGTTTAAGGTCCAATCAGACATATATGAGGACAAAATACAGCACGGCGCTGGTATGGCTTACGAGCCAGAGAACCTAGACGACTATTTGTTGTTATCCTTTTAATTCCAAAATTAGCCTAAAAGATAGTCAATATGGTCACCACTCATAGGAATTCATTCTCATAGCACAAGCATTCACAATTTAAAGATGTTCAAATTCATATATCCATCTGCAAACCAATCGATTAAAAAAACACGTTTTTAATAGAGACATACGACGTTTCGTAAATAACGCGCGCGCGCACCTGACATTTGGGCAGCTGCTTGCGCAAGGAGTAATTAAATTGCAATGCCTCACCGTATACAGATAGCATGTGCATTGTGCATTGTAAAATTAGTTGCAGATGAACTTATGACCAGAGGACGTGCCTTAAATGTAGAGTTTTCGGCCTTGATTGCTCTTAGGTTTAATTTCATTCCATAATGTAGTAGTCTTCTGGTAAAAAGCGCTGTAATTTAGAGGAAACAGTGAACGACTTTCAATCTGGAGGTCACGGGTTCAAACGCCGGTTCGTATCAATGACTTTTTCCGGAACTTACGTTTTGGGTTACGTTAAAACATATTTAAGCATACGTATGTTACAATAGGTATATCACTTTGGTATGCAGTCTTTTTTCGGTGAAGAGACATCGTGAGGAAACCAGACTAGTTAATTCCAATTAGGCCTAGTTGGTAAACTAGGTAGGTAAGGTAGAAGGCAATTGAGAGGAACTGGAAGGTCAAACAGCAGTCACTTTCGTAATAATTTGTGCTTACACATTAGCGTAAATTCAAAACCTTTGTTCGAATTTTTGGCAGTTTCGACAGCAAGGCAGCCGGCAAAACTACTGCAGTAATGCTGGTGTAATCTGAATCCAAACAGTACCTTTATTTACAAGCGACAATAAGTCACCTTTTACTTACGGCACATACGTGAGTATAAAATACCAGCCATACAGGGTGACTCCTGACCTCCGCCTCCGACAGTCCCATTTTCCCCATTTGGCAGTTTCTCACGCGAGGCAAGGCCGCCGCGAGATTGCTACATCCTCCACACGACTATTGATTGTTTATGCTTCGAGCTATTGGTTTATTAAAGCATTGTAAGTGGTTTGTAATACATACGATGCTGATTTAAAGCTGTTTAAGAGTCACACAAATCTGCCGTCATCTAGTCTAATCTAGTTTACCATACAATCGGAGTTACGCTCTCATATTGCAACGACATATATAATTATTAATTACAGAAAACTTGGCACCACCTTTATGAACCTAACATATCTTTAACTAAGTTTTCATTGCTAAGAATTGTTTTAGTTTTGTACGTAAAACTATTTCTATTTCTAGATTGGTATAGCGCCTTGACGAAAAAAATTCCTATTCAATCAGATACACATAAAATGTATATAAGAAGGTTACACTATATATACCGGTAAACCAGGGTTACTCAGGTAAATCAAAAGTCAAAATAAATAGAAAATCTGGGACCGTGGGGGCCTAGCGTAAAAACCTTTTTTAAGGAAATTTCCCAGCGCCTTATTGACACCTCAGGTGACCGGAAGGCTGGCAACTACCTCGGCCAGAGGACAAGTCTGGCCATCCAAAAAGGTAACGCCGCCAGCCTTCTGGGCACCATAACGCATGAAGGTGACCTGGGGAGCATTTTTTATTTATAAGTTTACTTTAAGATTTGTTATAGCTTAGTTTTAATTTCAGTGTCTAGTTTTTTTTTTGTTCGTTTATTTGTCATTACCTTAAATTTGTCATGGCCCTAGGTCACATACAATCCTCAATAAGATGAAGATGAAACCGCCACGATATGTAATGTGCATATTACGTACGCTTCATATTGCCCGGTGTAATGTTACGAAGCAACGCCCTCGCCCTTGAGTTTCCGCCATTTTCGCGAGCAATGACCCATGATTGCCTGCGCGCGCGCCCGTCCTTGAATTTCTAACGCTGAATATATAAAAAATAAAAAATCTGTTATCTCATAAATATTGTAGTTTTCTTTAACGTAGAAGTGTAAAGTGAGCCGATCTTGTTCAAACTAAGGTTGTTCGAGAGATCGGCTCACTGTATATTTCGTCAACCTTACCAATCATTGAACAGGTGGTTTTTACGCCACGGGGCTATTTCAATATACATGTTTTTTTCAATTTGTTTACTAATTATCCTATCTATTCCTCAGTTGCCTGAGAACAATATAGAAAATTATCGAATATAATGCATAATATTGTACACAAATGCCTTTATGCAATACATTTCAACCACAACTTGCATACCTCAGGCGGTCCACCCAAATCGGCACGATGATCGACCGGCATGATCTATAGATCATCGCTTCTCGTTAGGGGCAGTAAATAAACAATAAAGCAACAATGCGCTAATCATATTTCTTGCTCGTCAGCGCACGCGCAACTAGCTTAGGCTGGTTCTTCACTGGCTAACAAATCGAATTCTGACTAGATTTTGTATCCTTTTTTAATCCTATATCAGCTTTGTTATGATACCCCAGGATACTAAAATGACAGTAGGATTGCCCCAATTGGTTCAACTGATCTGCCAAACGTTTACGTAGTAAAATGGTTAATTGATCAGTCATGATGAATTACACAAACATCAACATATGATCGCCCAGATTGACAAAATTGTTCTTTACTTATTCGAGGTAAAAATAGAGATGATGGCGATGACGAGTATGTATTTGGGGCAGAGGAAGACCAAGAAAAAGATGGAGAGCCGATCTCACTGTTCACAATATTGTGTCTCATATGACCCCAGCACAGCTGCGCATTATATGATGTAGATAAGACCAAGGTGGAAAATGGGAAGTACCCAGAAATAGGACAATATTTCAGGCTGATTAAAATACTTAAATGAAGTACATTTTCAAACTACATATTTGACTCTACTCTTTGGGAACTTTTATTAGGAACCTATTTAAGTATATATGTAATAACATTCATTAAACATACAAATTATAAATTAAAATAAACCTAAGAATGAGTAAAATCAACTTAACAAATAAAATATTACCCATATTAAAGTAAATAAAGTGCATTTTCAAAGCATTTGAATTTCTGACCAAATCGCCAGTGAGTAGCCGGTCTTAGACCCGACGTAATTGCAAATCGCATGATGGATGGCGGACGGTGAAAAATATCTCAATTCATTAGCTTGGCGCTGACGTGGACAAATCAGTGCATTATTTAGCTTTGTTTATGTGTGGTTTGGATACCTAGTTGCTTCGTTATGGGTAGCTATTAACCTAAGAACCTCATATTCTACACTACTGTAAGGAATCCTAGTCAATAAAAAACCCTGTCAAAAAACCCTCCTTCCTGGAGTTTTGAGGGACTCAGTTAAAATGTACCCTAACTTCAAGAATATAGTTTTAATTGTAGTTACCTACTTATACTAACTAATGGTAGAAAACAACACACAATACAAACATACAGAGATAGACTGCTTAAATTATACCTTTTCCAAAAAGATGGCTTGACCTACATTGATGGAAGCTATTACTTCATGGATAGTTAAGGAAAAAAACAAATACTGTGTCATCAATTTAAACAAGTAATAGGTATCCCAACCCAAATAATATTTAGCAAGAAAGGTAAGTTCCTATCTGCTTGTAGAATCTTTCGCATTTCCTAATCCCACCAGCAAGTATCTCATCGTTCCACTTACTCCGTGACCAAGTACGGTCCCTGAAAGGTATCGCCGGTGGCGAGCATTCCGGCCGGGTCACAGATCAGCTGAGCAGGTGGCATAGATACGCTGCTCAAACGTACGGGGCAGCGTTTTGTAAGCGCGCGCTGCGTTTTGGCCTTGGACTTGTGACACTTCATAGGTACCTATTATGACATGTAAATGATACAAAGCGTCACATTGTTGTCTTCCTATAGAATGAAGCTGCGGACAATGTTTAGTCATCTTCTGTTCTGGCAGTGGCAGCTGAGCAGGTGGCATCGATACGCTGGTCGAATGGAATATATACGGGGCAGCGTTTTATCAATGCGGTTAAGTTTACAGTAGGTAGAATAGGGTAGAATAACAATTGTTTTAACTTATCGATATATAATAGGTAAGTTATAAGTTATAACAATTGTTATTCGGGCCTCATAGTATGTAGTTTTCAAAGCATCGCGCGCACTTATAATTAAGAAAAAGCATTTTATCTAATTAACAAATGATTGTAATGATTTGATTATATTACGGTCGTGGCCGTATGGTAATGTACACGTGTAGAAGGGAATATTGTGTGCTGTTAAAAGAGTATACAAGCAATTTAAAGCGTACAGCTGAGCTCCAGCTCGCTATTTCACATCGGATTGAAAATACTTTATTAAACTTCAACCCACGGAATGGCAGTAATGTGGCATAAGATAGAGAAAAATGACGAACGAGAAAAAGTGTCCTCCTCGCCATGTGAAATGTATGGGAATTATCAGCAATAAAACATTAATAAAACTAGATTCTTTACAGGATCAAAGAAATGTATTTTCCACCTCATGACATTGTCAACGTAATCGCACGAGCATAGACAAACGCGGGAGGATACATACCACTTAGCCTCTATAAGCCGGCATACTATAAAATATAGGTGAGATAACACAAAAACGCAATATTTGCCCGCCCGAGTGCGCACGTAATTCACGCCCGTGTGTTCAGTCCTCAGCGATGATCTCCATAACGAGGCCGCTTACCATTGCTCATTACCATTCGCTCATTATAGGCTGGCAATCACTGCGGCCGGAAATGAAATGGATTCTTCGACTAGAGTTTGGAGCAAAAAAAAATAAGGAATGATGCGTCAACGATATTATTTGAAGAAGTAAATATGCCGTCGGTCAACTGAAGGTGGTTATTCTATGTTCTCTGGCGATCAGAAAGTTTTCTCTCCAATTTGCCACTATTTTCTGGAAAAAGTGTTTCAGTGTGTTGGTCAATAGTTTAGGGCTTAGGCGCTAAAATGCCTCCTTGAGTAACTCCTCTATTTATCAAGAAGAACAGGCCGTAAGAAAGAATGTAGTTGGCGGCTGTGCGATAAGCGTACTTGGTACTAAGAAGTTGCATGTAGTTATACAGCATGAAGGTATTTTCTATATTAGAAAAGCTGTGGAATATGGAATATGAGTACTGTGTCAAATGCTTTAGAGAAGCGCACAAAGGCTAAATAAAGATCAGAAGATTGTGAATATTCCAATAATTTAACTGAGTCAATTTAGATCACTCATCACTCATCTGCTCGAAATCCTGTTTGTACTGCTGCTTTCCATTGCGGCTAAGATGAGACGTGCGGGGATCAGCCAACATTTGGTTGTATTTCAGCATAGCGGAGAAGAGATGTGGATTACAAACAAATGGTACTGGTTGATTTCATCACGTCTTCTCTCATCTCTCCTCAGTGGAAAGGCAGTATTAAATGGTGTCTGTCCTTATATGATTTGGAAAGGCAGCAATAAAGGCAATTGCTGTCCTTATAGGGTCATTGCGCTAGTTTTCGTCCGGCTTTAGTTTTCGTCCAATTGACGAAATTTGAATATAAACGTTCATTGCTGCACAAATTTGGACTTATTGCAATCCTTAATATCTAAACAATTTATCTATCTACATAAAAAATATATTTCGCAAGTAGCAAATTATAAATGAAATGTAGGTATTATTTGCTAATGCCTTAAGTGGACGGAAACTGACACCGGACGGTAAACTGACGCAATTACCCTATAAGTAGATAATATATGATTTGTTAAAGACGGAAGACGAAACTAATAGGGCATTAAAGGGTTAAATCAAGTTCCTTTTCTGTACAGCAGAATGATGTCACATATGGTGGTAGGTAGGTATCTATATTTGTTGGGGAAAACAGGCAAGGCAATATAGCTACATTCCCTTCGCCTCATACGAAACTTGATGGAAAACGCAGCGAACTGGTCGGGAGGTCATCGCGCTTGCGTTGAAAGGGAAATCGTTTGCGCAGGTTACGCTTATAACACGGCTTTCCTGATAAAAATACTTGTGTATAGCTTTTACTTCCATGTAAGGTAAGAATTATTAAACCTGACTAGGTAATACATAGTTTAAAAGTAACTTCATACTTTCGATTCTTAGTTATTATTATTCGGTTTCGCCTATTTTATTATTAAATGCAACCACAGTTTCTATGTTACAAGAGTTTATATAACTTATCAACTTTTTTTAAAATTCGATAAGACATGAAGTACACCCAATAATTGTATTGACCCTTACGAAACCCCGAGATTTTCATCGCTTCCTCATACAACTCCAAAATAATAATAGCCTACAGCGTTTCGACAAATTACCCATACAAACCTTATAGGGACGACATAAAAATTCATCGGATGAAAAACATAAAATTGAATAGTTTCTTATTAAACACCTTCTGTTATATTAACTCTCAGTTTCACTTCAAGTTAATGACATTAAATAATCAATTTCGATCTTACATAACGGGCTTGGTTAATGTTGAATTATACTTCCTTTATTATCAACAACGTATATTCAACTTTATATTATTCAAGTTAAAGTTCAATGTCATTTAATTTAATGGCATCCAATCAAATATGGCTTCCCGCCTACCGGCCAGCGTTAAAAAGTGCAAATAGCTAAAAGTAAAAGTCCAAACATTGCGACCGATGAACACAGTTTTTCGTACGTCTTATTTCAATGGTATAAGGTCTAATACGTAAAGTTTTCTTCTTATAGTAAAACCGCGAAACGGAACGTAGCAGGCAGGAATACCAACATGCCAACAAAACAAATTTATCAATGCGCCTGACGGTAGCGCTGTCATCTAACTGCCAACAAGAAATTAGTACGTAGATTTGTTACTTCCTTATTTTGCCACTAGCTTTACTATGTTTGTTTTTCTAATGGACGCCCACGGCGGTAGCTTTGACACTTTCTATTGACTAATTTAGTTGTTTATGTCCAAGTTTAATGTATGAAAGCTTGGGAAAAACGCACATGGAATACTTAACAAGCTCGATAAATATGTAGATGCAGGTAAATACTTGATCCAGAAAGATAACTGGTTAATTATTAAGGTGCGTTCATGGTATAATAATATACTCCGCCTGGTACTCTCTTCCCGTCTTTTCGTGGTCACGAGACTGACACAAGCCTACGTCTTTATGCGACAGCGCTATATGATAATATGCGATAGCGCTATATAAAGTGGCAATGTTATTGTGACGTAGGCTTGTGTCACTCTGGGAAGAGAAGACCATGTTTTATTCGACTATGGGTGCGTTCTGGATAAGTAATGTTGAAATCCCGGTTTAAGTCATAGTTTTCTAAACATTTATTGCAATAAATATATATTTGTTTAATGAAACGCTCTGTAAAATACGATACGTTTCATTCTTGAGTTAAAAAAGGAAACTTGTAAGTATTGTATAAAATAAAAGTTCAAACGAAGTTAATTTTGTAAGAAAAAGTACAAGAAAAAACAATCGATGTACAAATCGGTACTATCCATGGCTAATTAGACTGTAAAGTGTTAGAGAACTAACGGTAAATTTACTTCCTATAAACGCTTTATTATAATTGAATCTATAATTAAAAACAGACGTAGTATAAATTATTAGGGCAATTAAAATTATAGATTGAATTAGTTAATTTTATATTGTTTAGTGCCGACGTTATAATATAACGGTGAATGTTTCTGAAAGGTAATTATTAATATCCTTACTATTACCGCATTTTAATGATTAGATTAGTTATTGTAATAAAGAGTTAATAATAAAAATACATTTAAACTAAGTAAGTAAGCATCTGGATTTGAACCTTTAAGCAATGCAGATGTTTTTTTTATTATGCTCATAATGTTCTACATACACGCTGAAATTTTTATCGTTTTGTTCCCGAAGCATAGAGGTTAGGTATCGATTATACAGTCAACTAAAATTGTCAAAAAAAATCTAGCTCTTCAAATGAAAAAAATAAGCAAGTGAAAAATCAGTTTCACGAAATGAGTAAAACACGTAGTAACACCGCTGACGTCACGTCGAAAAAGTCATAACCACAAGTCATAAGTCACAAGTCATAACCGCGGGACGTGCGGGGTGCGGGAGGGATAGCTCCTTAGAAAATCAGCACGAATGAAATCGCGGCGGCGGCGACGGTTTGAGGCGGCATTTTTCTGTGTTACTATTTATTCTCACGGCTTCGAGTTCTGTATTATTTTTTATTTATTTGGCAATTTTGAAACTAAGAGCTAGATTTTTTTTGACAATTTTATTTGGCTGTGTAATCGATACCTAACCACTACGCTTCGGGAACAAAACGATAAAAATTTCAGCGTGTATATTCTAACCCTAGAACTAGTGTCGTGTGCCAGGTTTCTGATCTTAGCATTTGACCGAAACGTATTTTTACTGGACATAAATTGTGGAAGTAAAACATATAGGTATGACTATCATATAACACCACTTGTACAGTCAGTCAAAGTATTAGCTTAGCACCCCTGCATAGGAAAAATGATTGCAGGGGTGCTAACAGTAATGCTGACTGTACATATACTCAGGCAACAGACAAAACTCACTAGGAGCAAATCCATATGTTTATCTACAAAATAAACAATTTTAAATGTGGAAAAATTACTGCTTTTGGTGAAACTTGAACTCACGGCCTCTGGATCGATACTCCAGCGCTCTGCCAACTGAACCACCAAGACCTCAACCATAGCCAGCGAATCTTTCCACCATATGGGTCTAGGCTTAATCTAAGCTAGGTAGCGGGTAAGGTAGGTAGACAGGTTAGGTTTATTCTAAAGCTTAATATAAAAACATCGTTCGCGGACGTTTCTGCTTGTTAAAAATTAATTTGAAAATAAATAAAATCGGCACGTTCTTAGCTAAATAGAAAACCCTTAGGCACTGCATTAACTGCATATAATACAGGTCTATTATACATGTATAAAAGGAATAAAGAAGCAACAATTATTTATAATTAAAAGCTAAAGAGGCGGAAGATCTGAGGCATAAATTATGAATTCATTTAGATGTAGATTAAGCGTCTGGAGATATCTACATTCTACATCTAAAAGAACTGCATTAACCGCATTTAGAGTTAATGAAGTAAGTACCGTCAGCCGGGGTGAATGGGGATGGCTGGGGTGAATAGGGAAAAACTTAAAATGTGATTTACCTGACAATTTGTTAATAACTACCCACACAAATTGTATCATACAACTGCTATTATTTTACAACATACAAGTACAATGTGTGTGAGTATTTTCTAATAAATTGTAAGTTTTGTCCCTATTCACCCCGGTTAACGGTATGTAGGTAAGGGGCATTGGAATAACTTCGATAGCGGGGTATTTTTCAAAATGGCAATTATCTATAAAACCAGAACCACTTCATACTTTAGCAACACTTAAGCTACTGCAACTCTAACCAAGGTATCTTGCTTAATGTTGCCGCAGTAGAAAGTGTTTCTATTTTAGAATTTATTAAAATATAAGTATAGTACATGTAATACAAACAAAAAAATATAAACTAAAATTAAAAACTACATAAAGCTACAACTAACTACAACATAAACTAAAATTATAAATAAAAAACTGGCTCCAGCTCTGTGACTTCTAGTTTAGTAGATGTTTGCCATTAAAATTACCCCGGTTTCGAAGTAACCCAATGCAATTCATTTATCATACCCGCGTGTCACCTGTCTTTTCGTCGTACTGAGATGAGTGGCAGAGTAACAAGTACAGTAAAAAATATTTTAGGTTCATTAGAGTCGGACCAAGAAAAGTCTGCAGCGGATTTGATAGCCTACGCAGTGCAAGTGTCATTTATACGTCATAATTTCATAGAAGTTTGACGTTTAAAATAACACGTGCACTGCGTGGGCTATCAAATCTGCTGCAGACTTTTCTTGGACTGACTCTAGTACGTAATTGTGGCCAAATATGAACATATGTTTGAAGAGGAAATTAAGGGGAACATTTTACATATTTTTTGAGTAAAAATTAAGGTATCGCGTCTTGCATGCTTACATTTAAAGCTCCTCGAGGATTCGGCTTTTGAAATAAGTAAAGAATACATACCTGAAACAAAAACAATCAGGTTAAACTTCATATTATCCCTAAAAAAAATTTATGAACACGTTTTCAATTCCTATTTAAGTAGTTATAGTATTTTTCAAACTGGAATGGTACGCTGACGGGTGTCACTGTCATCTCCATACAATTTATAACCTAAAACTGCCAAATGTCACAAAATTGTACTGAATTGACATCTATCAGAGTACCCTTCCTGTTGAAAAATATTATAGGTACCTGGTATTGACGTGGTAAGAAGAAGTGTGAGGTTGTATAGACATCGGAAGTCTTTATTTTTTAAACCGAAAACATGAAACCAACCGAATTCCTAGACAGGCAAAGGATCCAGATCTCGATGAGTGAACGAAGTGTCTTTCGATGTGTGGTCGCCATTTCATTTAATTAACCATACATTAACTATCACACAAGAACCTATCTACTGCAACTGCGATTTGTTCTAAAACAGTCCGAAAATTTCATCTCAAAAATCTTGAAGAGTCATCGAATATAGAAATTCATGATAGTAATCCTTATATTTTTGACATCGATGCAAACTTATTACGTAATTGTCTTTCATGAAATAAATCATCTAATCTAATAGGTAGTACAGTCTAGTGTAAAAATATGGGTCTAGACAACTTATTCAAAAATATGTCCCATAGTTCTGAATTCGCTGACATAAGAGCTATGGGACATATTTTTTAAATGATTTGTGCACCCATTTTTACACTTAAATGCACAAGAGACTCCCGCAACAATACTTTTCCAGAAAGCCTTCTGCTCTCTTAGTAACACATTAAGCTATAATTTCGCAGTGGGTTGTTTAACATATTATCTAGCAGGATTATTGGAAAGCAATAAATAATAATAAAGCGGACGGGTTGCGTGACGCACGCCACTGCGCAGGCGCGGGCGCGGCTCCAAGGGCCGCGGGCGCACGGGATCAGCATAGGGCCTGTGATGGCTGATGATTTAAGGCTTCGGTCTTTAGTTTGCTATGTACAGTCGCCATCAGATATATCGGAGCGGCTAAGATGCTCAAAATTATCTGAACACCCACTCTAATGCCTGGCCAATAGTCCACAATACCTCGGCCGCTCCGATATATCTGATTGCGATTGTATACCTACGCTACAGCATACAGCGCAGCAGCAAAGGAAGCAAGGTGGAAGAAAAGTAAGCTAAGGAGATCGTTCCTCCTAAATATATGATGGTGATAATATCTAACCATGCAATGAGACGATGAATGCAGAGACCAAGTCCTAAGAGATGTCACAAACGATATGGAATAATTATGACCTGAAATAGATGCCATACTTATTTGTAAAGAAAAAGTGACAAAACCCGCTAATGGCGGAGGCCAGATTCAAAGATCTTCAGCTTCGCGATATAAAAATCGTTGGGTATACCATGGATAGTGAACTGGAGACAGCATTGTATCGATCCTAGATGATAAAGGCCTGAACCAGTCTGTTGGCGAACTGTTTTATTTTGGCTAGGAAACGCATTGATTCCTGAGATAAAAGGTGAGTGGTTAAGCGCCATCCCACTAACCCAGGGTTAACCGGTTAAACCTGGAGTTACCATTACCATGGTTACCGGTACGATGGAACACTGGGTTAACGGTTTAACCGGTTAACCCCGGCTTAGTGGAATGGTGCAAGTGGTTCTAAGGGGTAGAAGAGCCTTAGCCTTGCCCTAATTGCTGGTGATTTTTTTTTATGCAAGGCAAATGAGAAGACGAAGCAATTACCGACACCCATGGATGGACAACTTCAACACCAGAGGGGTTACCGGCCTTTAGGAGTACGCTCCTTGCTTCTACGTTTGAATGTCGTATCGGTCCGGATTTTTAGGGTTCCGTACCCAAAGGGTAAAACGGGACCCTATTACTAAGACTTCGCTGTCCGTCCGTCCGTCCGTCCGTCCGTCCGTCCGTCCGTCCGTCCGTCCGTCTGTCACCAGGCTGTATCTCACGAACCGTGATAGCTAGACAGACCGTGATAGTCAGACAGTTGAAATTTTCACAGATGATGTATTTCTGTTGCCGCTATAACAACAAATACTAAAAACAGAATAAAATAAAGATTTAAATGGGGCTCCCATACAACAAACGTGATTTTTGACCAAAGTTAAGCAACGTCGGGAGTGGTCAGTATTTGGATGGGTGACTGTTTTTTTTTTTTCGCTTTTTTTTTGTTTTTTTTTTTTTTTGCATTATGGTACGGAACCCTTCGTGCGCGAGTCCGCCTCGCACTTGCCCGGTTTTTTTTTCATGATATAGGAGGCAAACGAGCAGACGGATCACCTGATGGTAAGCGATTACCGCCGCCCATGGACACCCGCAACACCAGAGGGGTTGCAAGCACGTTGCCGACTTTTAAGATGGGAGTACGCTCTTTTCTTGAAGGTTTGAAGGTATCGGTCCGGAAATACCG
Source organism: Cydia splendana (assembly GCF_910591565.1). Taxonomy (NCBI): domain Eukaryota; kingdom Metazoa; phylum Arthropoda; class Insecta; order Lepidoptera; family Tortricidae; genus Cydia; species Cydia splendana. Next base: position 20,337,881 of record NC_085967.1, on the reverse strand, counting down.
CTGGCGACAGTTCATTCCACAGTTTGGCTGTGCGAGGCAGGAAGTTTCTGGAGAAACGCACAGTTGAGGACTGCCAACCATCCAAGTGATGGAAACTACAGATTTATGTAAAATATCGTGTAAATATGGACACATGGCGCGCCGTCTGCGCATGTCTGCGAGGTAAATCACTGGTTCCGACCACTGTGGACCAACCCGCACGACCGATCCGCCGTATTCACAAAGAAAACAATTAACTGGTACACTGTATTATTAAATGGAACACAAGGCAGCGGATAGTTTTGCGTTTGAGCGATGACATGAGTGGAGTATGATTTAGTAGAAAATAAAAAGAGCCCGGGAAAAATAAAGATACCTACCGTACAACCACCCAACCACCTATCCTCCAGACCCTGCGTACCAATTTTTGTACATATTCCACAATCTATTTTGAACTTTTAAAGATAACTAAGGTTTCCAAATAAAAAACAAAACACTACTCCTGGGTCTCAGTCTCATGAGGCTAATATTAGTCCAGTTATGATTATGGTTTACAAGTTCATAACGTAATTAAGTATAAATAAATACCAATCTTATTTTTGGTGTTGCCTGAATCTGAGGTTGAGATCTGAGATTTAAAAAATGAGGCAAGCAGTGCAGGTTGAAAGAGAACCAAAAATTGTGACTCTGTCTGTCACCAGGCTGTATCTCATGAACCGTGATAGCTAGACAGTTGAAATTTTCACAGAGGATGTATTTCTGTAGCCGCTATAACAACAAATACTAAAAAGTATGGAACCCTCGGTGGGCGAGTCCGACTCGCACTTGTCCAATATTTTTCTCTATCAAGTCAAGATCTTCCTCTTTCAAGTCAGGTTTAAGTACGATGAACTTTTTAATACGAAAACTGTAGAGAAATGTAAACTTACGTTTAAGGGCCACTTGCACCATCCCACTAACTCGGGGTTAACCGGTTAAACCTGCAGTTACTATAGTTACCAGTACAATTTGACACTGGGTTAACGGTTTGACCGCCTAGCGCTAAGTAAGTATGCGCAGCACTTAGAGATCAAAGCAAGATTCGAATGAAACTGTCCTAAGATAAAAATATACATAGTTCTAGTATTTTAATTACGCAAACACATTAAAAAGCTTTAATAACTAAGCGGCGCGTCTAATGAAAACAATTAACTACTAAAATAAAATCCACATTCATGCTAAAATTACTTAGCTTTCATTAACAAAGTGCTTTGATGTTCCCAGAAAATAAGGGATAAAAAAAGAAACCAAACAAATAGGACCAGTTGCTCGTATCAGCGCCACAATCGACAATTTTGAGAAATTCATTTTCTGATGCCAATTGATTTCATTTCTATCCAGGATCAAGCTTCTTAGGCACCACACCAACCTACGTAAGTTGCTGTTAAAAAATTAAAATCACCGTAGGGGGAAAATGATTTCCATACATTTAGTATGAAAAAAGTTGAAATTATATCATGCGGTTTGATTATGCAAATTTTTGATAGTCTGATCTCACTAGGGTGACTTGTATTTACACACAAAAATGTAACTTGTATTTAATAATTTATAGTACACATTCTAACATAATAAGCAATTAAAATCAACATATAATTAGGAACTTGATTTTACTATCATTTAATTTAAATTATATTAAATCCTCTCAATGGTTTCTTATTTTTATAAGGTAGGGCGTTTGTAGATGCACTAAAAACTATTTAATTCTATAACGCGGCTACGTTTCTAATATAAAATTCAATTATTCAATACTTAAGCGAAGTAATACCAGTGCACAACCCAGTTTTACGACTGTTTAATTACAAGACACAACTATCCCATCAAACCTTAACTTTGCTCCCTAGAGCGTATTTTGTGACTTTATTACAATACACTTTGAGTTGAATTTCATTTGACCAGATTCTTTGCGGGTTTTCGCAGTAAATTGTTTAATCATTGTTGAACTAGTGCTCTTAAGAGGTCTAGGGTTATAGGAGCCGCTGTTTGGTGTTAATGAACTCAATTTATAGTTTTATTGGAGCTGTTTTCAGGTTATGATGATAGGTTACGGGAAATAGACAGCTTGAGGCATCTACATTTAATTAAAAGATACAAGTTTTCATATCGTAAAGCCACGTATAAAAGAAGGTATTCTATTTAATTTAAAAGCTCATTTCGTTCTATCAAACGTGAATTAAATAAGAGAAAAATGAATGTCTGCTAAGACCGAGGATATCTCTAAAGGGTTCTGTATGCCCTTCGTAAATATGTTTACAAAATTATAAGTTGATCGTTATCGATAGCAAACTAAATAAGTCGAAATAAAAAAAATAAAAATTAAAGACACGACTGTGGTGGCGACTGAAATCATACTTAAATACACTGTAATTCGTCAAGAAGCCGTCACCGATGTAAACCTATAATAAAAAATCTATTTAACTGACTTGAAACATCTACTTAAATCTCAGGCATAAAAATGCTTGTAAAACCTCTTTCAATAGTTATTTGCACCTCCATATAAGAAATTAGTTACAACGCAACAACGAGAACATCTATAATTGACAACATTTTTTTGAACCTGGATATTTGGTAAAGACGTGTTGGACAGAAACCAGTGGAGGCAGATCATCCGCTCCAGATGCAACCCTGATACTGGCCACGATCCTGAGACATGAGGGACCGACCCGAGAGAGAGATTTGGTACGAAAACCTGTTTAATTGACACATAATTGCCGGTCCCTTGAGATTTCAATTATCCACAGTACACCATTTACAAAAGCAGCTGACGACGTCCCAATCTCAGGCACGTATCTAAGTAAAAGTGCCAACACAGTCAGGATGGACGGGCGGGGCGGAGAAAGTACGCCCGAGGGTGCAGTGGCACACCGGCCGGTGTTCGTCGGTCGGTTGCATTTTTCAAAACGGAATTCTAATGTCGTTGTATAAATTAAGTTTTTAATTAAATACTAGCTTCTCCCGTAACATCGTCTGCGTGGAATGATGATGCCCTTACAGGGTATCATGAACCGGCTATAGGTAATGTAACACCTTATTATGTATATGACAATGCAATAATGAATAAATTACTAAATGATGATTGGAAAAACTAATAGGATAGTTGTCTTTCCTCGGGCCTAAAATTATCTCCGTACCAAATTTCATCCCATTTTTATTTGTAGAGTCATAAGAGCGTGCCACATATTTTTACGGCCTTCGAAGCGCATATTAACAGGTGACTGTACAAGTGTACATCGCTGTATTTGTTGCCGAGGGATGGAAATGAAGGCATTTTCTAACGAAGTGCCTAGATGCCAGGCCGAGGCTCGCCGAGGACTGGTAAGTCTGAGTATAGATTGTCCCCATAGATACCTATTTTTACTGTCACACTGCTGAGAAAAATATTTTATATACATACAAGTATGAGTGCCTTAATATAAACTCAATGTGCAATACCGCTATTATACCACTGACTTGAGATATGAAACTGCAAACCTTCCTACTTTCGTTTCGTCCAAATATAGTTTGTCTATGCTTCGTAAATTTTCCAGTGAAAACAGTTGCACCACGCCTTTCTATTTCTCTAAATCAAACAGCGCCTATTCTGACAATAACTGCAAATAAACTTACGCTTTTGGCGAGGTGTCTTACTAAATAGATTTTAGTCAACGCTTTGTCTTAGCGCCACTTGCACCATCCCACTAACCCGGAGTTAACCGGTTAAACCATGGTAACTCCAAGTTTAATCTGTTAACACCGGGTTAGTGGGATGGTACAAGTGGCCCATAGTGGTTCTGCGAGATGAAAACTTTAATTTAGGGCTGATCCCAAATCACATAAAAAAGAAACAATGTTTTTGATCAAGATCATCCAATATATGTATATGTATGAATAATAAATAAATAAACTCGATTTCGAGGTTGCTCACATATGTAGATACGAGTACCATATAAGCTGCAAAAGCGCATATCTACTTTATGAATGGAATTCATCGATAACGCGGGTGTGAACTTTTGCAGTATAGTAAAAGTTGTTCAATCGTTATTTAAAGGGATAACCTGAGAGTTAACCAGCCAAATGCAGTTCTAAATGAGCTTCGAAACGTTTTTGATCTCAGAATAGGTGTAGCTGTGTATTATGAATTGTTGTTGTTTAATAGGGTTGTCACGAGTTTTTCCGAATAAATCGGCTAAGTACTTGGTTCAGTAACGATATTAGTATTAGGCCGAATCATAAGGCGATCAAAGAAAAGTAAGCCGATTACTGTATGCTTCTATTTGCTTCTATAAATTACTTAAATACGAAATCCTTGACATACCTTCATAACTACGTGTTTGGTCCTCTTTTTCAATAATTGAATGATTCTATAAAAACCGGCCAAGTGCGAGTTGGACTAGCGCACGAAGGGTTCCGTACCATTACGCAAAAAACGGCACAAAATCACGTTTGTTGTATGGGAGCCCCACTTTAATATTTATTTTATTCTGTTTTTAGTATTTGTTGTTAAAGCGGCAACAAAAATACATCATCTGTGAAAATCTATCACGGTTCATGAGATACAGCCTGGTGACAGACAGACAGACGGACAGCGGAGTCTTAGTAATAGGGTCCCTTTGGGTACGGAACCCTTAAAAGTTGAATTATTTCATACTAGCGACCCGTCCCGGCTTTGCACGGGTTACACAAAACCTTAACAAATTATATAGAGAATCACTCTATTGATAGGTAAAAACCGCATGAAAATCCGTTCAGTAGTTTTTGAGTTTATCGCGAACATACACACAGACAGACGCCGCGGCGGACTTTGTTTTATAAAGTATATTATATAGTATAGGGTTAAACATCCCTATAAGGGCACACTTAGATATTGTACGGCACAAATGACCATATTATTATAATGATGTTAAATCAATGTATTTCTTCTCCTTCTTCTTCATATAACATTATCTTTTCGACATTTTTTCTTATGCTATTTTTTTATTTATGCTTGAATTGTGTATTTGTTTTGATCACATACCGACTGTATAATATTATTTTCATCATACGCAAAATTGAATGCGTGTCAACCCTAGCGTCTGTTGATTTATACCTGCGCGCGCGCGCATTCAGCGGCGCGGCGCGGTTAGGGCCGTCGCGGCGCGGGCGCTGATTTGCCACCGTAATACGACGCGAAACTCATCTCAGGGAGAACAATTAGATATCAAATACTGAAAAAAACCTACCTACCAAGACAAGTAACGAAAATAACACAGAATATTTTTTCATCGCACTAGCTCATAAAGCAATCAAAGATCCATAATAGTGCCTAATAGTTAGGGAGGCGAATAGGGGAATTTTCGGCAATACTCGAGCGTGGCAGTTTAAGATATGAGAGATACCTTAGACCTAATAGAACAACCTTGTAAAGTATTTAGCTCTATATGTAGTGACGCGCGCCTAGGATAGACGATCAGATTAGTAAAAAAAAATGGATAGTCTGAAATACTCGAGCGCCTCAGATTAAGATATTGGGGGTTGATTTTAGTGTTTAAAGACTAAATTTAACTAATCTGACGATAAGTCCTTGACGCCGCCGAGTTATAGGGTCGCGAACTTGTAAAAAAAAACGTTAATCCGGCATTCTCGAGCGCGATTTTTTTATTTTTTATTTTGAAGAATATAATCTAAAACTTACTAAAAATACAAAATCTGCCGGTTTCCGCATGACCGGAAGTGTGGAGGAGCCATTTCGTCTTCCTAAGAACGCGTTGCGGCATATAAGTCGCGAACGATACATTTTACAAAAAAAAAGTTTAAATAAACAAAAAAGGTAATTTTATTGTCATTCTTAAATTCCCCGTTTTATCAAGGAGAAAGAAAGGAAAAAAAAGAAACCAAAAAACCTTTTTCGGTCAGATTAAGAGAACCCACCAACATTTTTGTCAGATTAAAAAAATATGCTTTCAGGATACCGAGATAAACCTCCCCTATGAAAATCTGACGCGCTCGAGTATTTCAAAAAAACTTTTTTTTTTTGCATATTCAAAAATTCATCGTAACTTATCGTCACGCCGAAATCGTCAGTTTTTTTAAAGGAAGCTTCCTTGGGGCCTACTTAACACCCCTTCCGAAAATCTGACGCGCTCGAGTAAATTTTTTTTTTTTGCATTTTTGACTACTTTATATGCCTACCCCCACCACGCAAACCGGCAGATTAGTATACCGTTGTTATCAGAGGCACTCGGGGCATACGTAGTATGAATATCTGACGCGCTCGAGAATGCCCAAGTAACTGTTTTTTTTAACATTTTTGAAAAACCGTACACGCCAAACCCACCGCTAAAATGGTTTTTGCCATACAAGCTTTTCTTTTCGAAATTATTTTATCTTTCGATTTTGATAGGTCTCGACGGCGCCGTTGAATTACGCCATTTAGCTACCACGCCTCCCTAACTATAAGGGATTCCATCTGTCCAATTTCTTGGTTCCATGTCATTGCGTCTCACTCTCTCATTAAGCAAAATGTGAAATAAAATACACATGGGACAGGTCGAATACCACATACCACCCTAAGATATTTTTGTGCGCTTCATTTTGAAGATATTACTGTCAGTGACTGTCACAGTAATATCTTAATAGCCCAAAAATACGTTGACAAAAAATATAAGAACATTTTTTTACTTGCATCCTTTACAAATCATCATCTCCCTTGCGTTATGTTATCCCGGCTTTTTTCGGCTCATAGGAGCTTAAAACTACAATTATGTCACTAAAACAAAACGTAAAACAAAACGGTTTTATTCTTCAAATTACTCTCCTTTACTATTACACAAACGTAAACGTTTCTTAAAAGTATCAATGATATGCCGCAGCAAAAAAACCGGACAAGTGCGAGTCGGACTCGCCCACCGAGGGTTCCGTACAAATTTAATTTTTATAAGGTACCTATTTGTTATAGCGGCAACAAAAATACATCTGCGAAAATTTCAACTGTATAAGCTATCGCGGTTCATGAGATACAGCCTGGTGACAGACGGACAGTGGAGTCTTAGTAATAGGCTCCTATTTTTACCCTTTGGGTACGGCAGCCTAAAAATTGTCAAAGCATTTGTGTGTCAACACTTTCCCAGCAAAATAAACCAAGACCTACAAATAAAACCCGCCTGAAATGGCTATAAAACTGCCCTCCTAAGCTAAAAAGCCGTATTTGCATTCAGTTTTCATACAAATTGAATGCAAATACGGCTTTTTAGCTTAGGAGGGCAGAAAACGCCTCTTGTTCCTCCTAAAGCGCTAATTAGCATCTTTCGCCACTAGTGACCTAAACGGAAACACAATGGCCAATATAATGACTCTGGGGGCCGATTCGACTTGTTTTATTGACCATATGGCGGCTTTTGTGAAAGTTTCGAGAGTGAATAGACATCTTTTAGGTAAGCATGTTCCATCCTAGACTGCATCGGCACTTACCATCAGGTGAGATTGTGGTCAAATGTTTACCTTTTTCCAATAAAAAAAAAAAAAAAAAAGTGGCGCTCGATCTGTGAAATTTTGCTAGGTATGCGCAATGCTCATAAACGGCGTATGGCAAATTTTGTTATTAAGGTACAGTCGACGTCAACGATGTCGATGTCGATGGAAGCGCTGGTGGCCTAGCGGTAAGAGCGTGCGACTTGCAATCCGGAGGTCGCGGGTTCAAACCCCGGCTCGTACCAATGAGTTTTTCGGAACTTATGTACGAAATATCATTTGAATTTACCAGTCGCTTTTCGGTGAAGGAAAACATCGTGAGGAAACCGGACTAATCCCAATAAGCCTAGTTTCCCCTTTGGGTTGGAAGGTCAGATGGCAGTCGCTTTCGTAAAAACTAGTGCCTACGTCAAATCATGGGATTAGTTGTCAAGCGGACCCCAGGCTCTCATGAGCCGTGGCGAAATGCCGGGATAACGCGAGGAAGAAGAAGGAGGAGTCGACGTCAACGATGTGTTTATGTATTTCACCTTTACAAACGGGTAAGGTGCAAAAGTGTAAACAAATTTTTGACGTCGACTGTACTCGTATTGATCTGACTCTATAAGCGGTATTTCTTTTCGTAGCTGGAGTAGCTATCACATCAAATAATAGAATGTCAAAGTCAAAACAGAGATACTTAAAGAAAATATAACTACATGCATGACATGTCACGAGTTATTAGACACAGATGGAAACAAGTCCCATTCTCGAAAGGCACTCAAAGCAAGCACGTTATAAAATTCGACGTCCAATATTTTAATTGCTCACTTGGGAGCTAAGTAAGAATTGTCAATGCATGCGCCTAAATGCGACCCCGAAAAAGTATTGACATGAAGTGTTTATGAATTATGAACGAAACGGTTTCCCGCTTAAAGCGCGTTTGTGGTGTGATCCCTTTAGAATCTTCTTAAGCGGGTATCACTGTACGTGTATGTACATTGTACAGATATAGGAAACTCAAATGAGTTTGCATATTAAATAGCTAGACGTCACCTAAGGGCGTTCGGAAATATCTTGCACTCAAGGTTCGACGCCCGTGTCACAGTAAAACTATTTATGTACAGTATTAAGCTAAACTATTTATTGTGGAATGAACTGTCGCCCGCGCAATCCCCAGGCTGATACGACCTACAAACGTTCATTAAAAAAAATAGTTTATGTCCTCTGTTTACTAATAGAAATCATGTACTTACACATATCCATTTCAATTTCATATATGACCAAAGTATCTACGGAATGTCCGTTCATTCCGTAGATGCTACTTCATACATACTACTTAAACCGCTAAAATAATTTAGTTGACATTTGGTATGGAACCAATTTGAGGTTCGGGGAAGAGCATATATGGTAATTTTTATCGATCATCATAATCATTCCACGGAGACGTAGTCGCGGGCAGAAGCTAGGGCTTAATAATTAATCGTGTAGTTTCTACTAAAAAAACCGAAAATCGAAATTTCGTAATTTGCCTCTATTCAAATTTGCAAGAGCGAATAGAGGCAAATAAAGAAAATTATTTTTTCGATTTTCGCGGTAGGCTCTCTGCCATCTGCGCGCAAACTTACCACAGACAAGATACTGTCTCTCACAACTGCGACCTGCGCCCACGCAAACCTACGCGCCGATTAAACCAGTGAATGAATGGGTTATGGTAAATCGCGAACTGGGTCAGTATCGGAACAGATTCACAATACATGCGTTACCCACGCCTGATTGTTCATTAATACGTAAATTCACTGTTTGGATCCTTACTAATATTATACTCGTAGCCTGCGAAAGTAACTATGTATATATGTCTGTCTGTTACCTCTTCACGTTAAAATTTGGGATGGAGATAGTTTGAGACCCGGATCATCATCATCATTCCACGCAGTCACACAGACGAAGCTTTTTTTTTTTACTGGTATTCACTTCGTCACTGATTTTGTAACCAATGGAATCAACTTTGCTAATCTATTTGCCAGAAGAAAGAATAACACTAGCTGGCAACATACTCGCGGTATTTAAAAAGGTATCGTTCGGAATTCAAAATCGAATTTCAAACAAAGAACGCGCGTGAATTCCCGCCACGCACGCGCGACATTCAATTGTCTAATTATGAAAAGAAAGCGATACTTGACACCGCTGCAATTGAATTTAAACCCTACGCTGTCTAGATAGAGTTGAGTTTGAGTTGTAGACTGTTTGCCCTCAGGAGGAGCGTGATGTACACCAGTAATGTTGGGCCCGTGCGATTAGATTATCGCCAATAAGTATTTAGCGAAAGTGGATGTCGACGAGAGCGAATTCGATGGACGGAACTGTCGATCGCTCGCTCCAGGCGGTGTCATTCCGATCGCTCGGGTCGCTGAGTCGTCTTCGAGCCAACCAGTACAAGAGCACTTATGCTTTCATACATTGCTAAGGATCTTAAGGTCACGTTACTTCGGTTCCAGAAAATTATACATTGAGAACTACAGGAAACACAGCCATGTCATGCATGAGCGTAGGTGAGTATATCTTTACTGACCTTGAGATCTGTAGAAACTATACGCGAACGCAGATCTCAATATATTAGTCATCAAGGGATAGCTAACGTGAGTTAATATTAGCCCAGGGAGCCCAGGGTGTCGTGGGAAGACGTAAATATGTCGGCTGATCAAAGATAGTTTACTAAGAATGCGGACTTGCAAGTAAGATGCAAAATTGCAACAGTTAGCTGAAAGATTATCTACGCGTGTTATGATGCATGTTTAGTCTACAATTAGGTTCTGGCGACAACTTAAAAGTCACGAAAAAATCTGCTTCCATACAATTTTTATTTTTATTAGTTTTGTGAATCTTGGCATGAACATTTATGGTTTAAGAACTTTATTCTCAAAAAGAATTTAAAAATTCGCTTACTTGAGAATACTATTTTTACAATATATCTTAGGACTAACGTGCAGACAATGTAAAATAAATAAGTAATCATTAAGTACAAAACATTAGTTTGGTTACAAAGTGGGTAGAAATACGTTACTAACCGGCTTTACGTAACATATATGTGTGGTACTAGGTTTCGTTGCTAAAAACAGTTATTCAAAGAAAATAGAGCAAGTAGAAACTTTGTATTTAAAACTTCTAACTTACATCCTTTTGTCCAGCCTTCTCTCCTAGACAGAAAGCTAATAGTCCCCTCCGCTAGTCATGTGCGTTATGAGGACGAGCTTTGAACCGGATGGCCGGGTTGCACACAGATAAAAAAATGGCTACTGAATTTGACACAACAATAGGTATCATTAACCAAACCAAAAAGAGAACGCCAGCTACATCGTAAACGCACCCTCATTAAGAGTGACCTTAACTAAACGAGAAAGATTTAAAATAAGAACACATTTCAACGGCTTACGTGACTTACTTTACGAAGTAAAGGATCAAAGAGTAGCTTAAGTTGAAGTGGGTTCAGTTCAGAGTAAGGTAAAACAAAAAAACCGGTCAAGTGCGAGTCGGACTCGCGTTCCAAGGGTTCCGTACATTTCCTAATTTTTAACAATGTAAATCCGACTCCTAGACTGCACATTTCTAATAGGTTTTCCTGTCATCTATAGGTAAATAACTGTATTGTGTATTTTTTCAAAATTTTAGGCCCAGTAGTTTCGGAGATAAAGGGGGGGGGGGGAATGGTCGGACAGACAGACAGATAGACGCACGAGTGATCCTATAAGGGTTCCGTTTTTTCCTTTTGAGGTACGGAACCCTAAAAATAGTTTTAAAATACTCGCGTCAGGCGCCTATAAATCCCCACAACTCCATACATTTTTAAAGACAGCATGTGCCACCTCAATTAAACATCGATTTTAATTAAGATTAGCGTCTAACGTATATACTTAAAAACGTTGACCTTGATAAACAAAACCCCAAAAAGGACTTGGAGCTTTAAGACACACTCATTAGTTACGATAACACCTACCAATTAAGATTAAGGTTCCTTTAAGACTATATTTAAGACAGTTTTGCACCTGACCGGAGTGCGAAATTTTGGTGCAAATGCTACCGCGAATTTAAATTAAAGATCTCCATGCATTTCTGTCTTGCAGTATTAGATTAGAGTGATAGAGATGAGGATACATCATTTATATTTTTAAGTTTATCTTAAGGAGATTAAATATGCCAATGAAATTACATGTTTACCATGAATCTATTTATTCTTTTACTCATACAATCTTCTCAGACTAATTAAGGACATTTTCTAATGTAGATGAAGTAAAAAAAAACAATAGAATGATGAAATATCACAAAGTTACAATTATTATAACTTTAAATCGAGACCTTTAAGATTTGGTGCCCGAGCTGATTTGAATAGGTGTGAAAACAATCAATGGAATTGTTTGTAACATGTATTTAAATGTCAAATTCCGTTCATAACAATGTAAGACATAGGAAGTGCATTCAATGTAAAAACAAACAATGCACGTTACACAAACGAATGTGAAACAAATCTAGGCGGTAATGACATTTCTGATGAAAATAATTAAAGTTCTTTTGTTAAACGACCTTAAGTTAAAAAAAGTGATTAGCAATAGACGTGAGAAAACGGTACAATACCAATTGAACGGGAAACTGAGACACCAAGGTTTGATCCCAGTCAAGATTTTTGTGTTACTGTCTCTGTACGTTTACTTCGCATACAAATATTCTTGATTATGCTCTAAACGTTGTGTGTCCTACGATACATGTTGTGTGTGTCCTACGATACATGTTGTGTGTGTCCTACGATACATGTTGTGTGTGTCCTACTATACACAACGTGACAAGAAGCTGAGTGAGGACCTTTTGGCACAAATATTTATGTGATTGAATTTTAGTTTTGTGTTATTATTTGTGCTAATAAACATTTCTTATTCTTAAACAAGTACAAAAAATCATAAAAAATGTAAAACAACAGGCGGTCGCATCTCGCGTTATCAAGCTTGTAACTCGTGAAACTTTTGGACGGCAATTTTATACCAAGAGATCTAAAAATACTTATACTAAATTTAGTACACGATTTTGGGGATTCAATCAAATACAATAAAATTATATCAATGTAGCTTTAAAACTCGTTTCCTTGCGAAAGACAACACTGAACATAATAATATGTAAGACAATAATTTTATTATCAAAACCCGTTTTCGAATTTAAAACCAAACAAGAACTCGTCAACTGCAAACAGATGTTCGAAATTCAAATTTAAGATGCAGACTTCCCTCACCTTGGCGGTGGCTGCCAATTTAGGAGCTAAAACAAATAACCAATCAGAGCTCTAATACAACCTGTCACAGACTTTAACTGGAGCAAGGTAAGGCGTTAATTATAGATCCATATTGATTCGTGATTTACCATCATCTATCTGCAACTATCGTAAACTTTAAGCAGAAGGAATAAAGCTCAGTTTAGTTTTAACAAACGATAAAGATATTTTGGCAAGCTGCGCGTGGGACACTAAGGTTGTACATACTGCAATTCATATTGATAGATTCGAATTCTGAGAAGTAAAAAATATTAATGAATACGCCCTGAATAACTTTTCATAATCAAATGCAATGTACAATTATGGCGGTCCTAAATTGTACTTTACGAATTCATTACGACATACATATCCACCAGATTTTTTCTCGAGACCCAAATAAAATGATAAGTGGAAATCAAAGGTGGTTATTAAATACAGAAAAGAGACCATTAATACGATAAGGCTAAATCGCGCAGCTGCAAATCAACAATCGAATAAGCATTTGTACTCGTAATAACAGCTTTTGAACGTTTGCCAAAAATCGATTCTTAGGCGTTTTTTTGCGATTGCTCGATAATGAATACAATCGGCCTCATGTAAATTGCTCAGAGGATTTATTCGAATTGAAAAACGTCTTTGTGTTTGAGGCGTTCTTACGCGTATTTGTAATGAGGGATCTTTATTTTCGAATTTGAATGAGATTCCAAGCATAATTCTTTGAAATTGGAACGGAGAGATAATGGTGTTTTTTAGAATAGTTTCTTTATGATTCCTACCGGACAAATACCTCTTCGATAGAATTCCATAAACGCTTACTAATATAAATTACTAATTAAATAAGTGCCAACACACATTAAAAACTTAATTTATATCATTTCTTCTTATGTTTGCCGAGTTTTATTTAGAATAAAAAAGAAAACATTGATTCCGATATCGATCGATATCTTGTGATCTTAATTTATACTTGATGCTATAGGTATATATGTATGTAAATTAGTCGCTCGTCTGAATTTTGTCGCACGATAAAAATAACGTAAATTTATTGCTATCAATATTTTGTCTATACGGAAAAGGTATGAAACTTAGATGAATAATTCTCATTTTTATCAAAATTGGTACACAACTGTACAAAAAAGTTTCTTTTTAAGAAAAAGTGTTTTAAATTTATTTAATAACATTTGGACATACAATCTTTGCATCGGCGACGTGAAGAGGTTATAATAGATAGAAGACAGACAGAATTACTTTCACATTTTTACAACTTAACAACAAAACACTGAAACTTATAAATAAATATATTATAATATTAATAGGTATTACATTCTAACTATTTAGGTAATGCCGATCCGCGTTATCACCACATTTCTCCCCAAATCATCCAAAAGCCAATCCTGATCAATAATTCACTCACACCCACACCCATCGTAATTTCGCACCCATTAATTTCAAACAAACCTCATTACGAACTGACAAATCGTCCGTACATTCTCAATTGGCTGTAACCTTACCAGCGCAATTAGTGCAAATTGAGTGCAATTCGTCTAATTAGTGCGCTGCGCTGCGCTCGCGCACTCGCGCAGCCTTGCGCTTGCGTTCGTGGCGCATCGCTGCAGGTATATTTCAAATAGACTAATGTTGTTTATCTTACAGACGATTTATCCTTATAGTACTGGTTATTGGTTAATATATATTAATTAAGCCCTGATTGACTAGCGTGGATTTAGCATTTACTTAGTATGGATTTCCGCTAAGTAACGCCTCATATATTAGTTTAATTAATGTATATTCGAGTTGTATTAAGATATTTTAAGATTAATATATCCACCGTTTTGACGTGACACTTGGAATTTTTTAGAAGTACTTACTTACTACGGTGACGCAACGACCCAAAGTGAGCCCTGCCCTCCGACACCAGATCACGCCATGCCTCTAGGTCTTGTGATAGCTCTCGCCAGTCGCCATGGCTGAGGTTGAGCAGGTCTTGAGCTACTACGTAGTTCCCGTCGGCTGCGTTCGCTTTCAACGTTACCACAGGACGCGCACGAATGAGTGTAGACCGAGCGCGGTCTACACAACTTTGACACCCACCCGCTATCATAAGTTACCCGTGAACAAGATGCATGTAACTGCGTCGAAATATCGGGAGCTCGAAAACAATACAAAAGGTAATGACGGTTCATATCCCGGTCGATATAAGTCTAGTGAAACACCGTGAATCATTCAAAACTCTCACTTCAATATCACATTGAAGCTCAAATTTCTAAAACGCAGCAAATAAATTCACTCCACAACCTCACGCATCATAAATACTCGTACTCGACTATCAGATACTCGCACAAATGAGTCTAGTACCTGTTCCCTAAATATCAATTGCATACAATCTAAGCAAGTAGGTCGACATTGCAGGCTTAGTAATAAATCGTTGAACTAAACAAATATCCAGCGAGACTCGCTCGGAACAAAACGTCGCAAGTCTCAACATATTTCCATAAATAACAGCTCTTTTGAATTAACGAGGGAACTTTAGTTACTACCCAAAAGGCGTAAGTATCTTTGAAGCTGCTGTGAGATACGACTATTTGTAGTTAGGTTGTTAGAACAGTTAGGACTTGGTAACAGTTGTTTCCACGTTTCGTGTTTTCGAAGAGAAACGCTTATGAAATTATGAGCATCGCTGTTGGTTTATTGCTAAGCGAGAATAGGCGGTTATGGTACGAGCGGGAGCGGAAGCGATTACTGAAATAAATCTGTGTGATGCATATAATTTTCTAATCGCATCTTTTTATCGAAAAAACGGGACACGTTAGTGGTCATTAGGTTACTCAATTTTGCCTGAAATCAAATTTACTTTTCCCAAACAAAACATAATTTCATTACTCTAGCACAGCATATACATATTTTTAATCACGAATAGTCTCGTTCGCATTAAACTAGATATAAAAATGCATGTTTATCTTTTCTTTATAATATAAGTATACTTTGTGTCTTTCTATCACTCTTCCATATCAATGCGACATTGACAGTTGCGTACCATTCGCTACGGAGCATAAAGCCTAACGATATCGGCCTGTCAGTTAGAACATAAATTTGACAGTTCCGAACAACTGACCGGCCAATATCGTCCGGCGGACTGTTAGTCAGTGGTCGGCTTAAACGATTGGCATGTTGTCTACGCAACTAGATAGGAGTACGGTCTCGAGGCAGTTGTTATAGTCTTTCAATCCGCTTCTCGCGCCCGCTCCCGCGTCGCCCATCACCCAAACCAACCCGCACTGTCTACATTTAATTAATTTCATTAAATTTATTGAAACTAGCGTCGCCCGCGGCCCCGGCCGTGATTGCTTACGTTCAGGAAGTGGAACTCGTTACCTGAAAAGAGAGAAATATGTAATTAGTTTTTAGTTAAAACTACATAATATATTAAGTACTCATGTTCAGTGATCGTACATTTTCCAGCATTTTTGGTTCATCAGAGTGGTGTTAACGGAATTGGAATAGATAATTTCAACTGAAATGGTAAATTAAGGTTAATATTAACGTAATTAATTAATGCTAATTAATCATTAGGGTTGAAATTATTTATACCAATTCCGTTAACATCACTCCGCTGCACCAAATCGATTCGCGTGGTGTGAACGGAATTGGTATAGATAATTTCAACTGAAATGGTAAATTAAGGTTAATATCAACGTAATAAACGCTAATTAATCATTAGGGTTGAAATTATTTATACCAATTCCGTTAACAACACTTCGTGCACCAAAAACGCTGGAAAATGTACGATCACTGCTCATGTTTCACAAATAAAACCCTTGTTAAAATTTAAGTTTCAAATTAGAACAGTGTCAGTCACTGTTGACACTATTATAGATTTCTCTCAGTCCTCGATTTACTTCGCTATAAAGCATGCTACACATTAAAGGACAATGAGTAATTTTGGTCCATATCCTCAATACTTATGAAACCTATGCCAAATGATAGCTTCAATGCTATCATTTATTTCATACTATGACAGTTAAGTCGAAGTCGCGGGCCAACATGGTCTTTTTTATATAAATAGAACCCAGTACGGCAACGGTTTCACCATAGTATGTTTTATTATAATAGGAAGAAAACGACACGTTATGCATTTTATTACCATTGTATTTATATTAATCAAAAAATAACATAGGTATTATATAGGTATCTACCTACCTACAATATTAAATATCTATCTATCGTCTAGATGAAGTACCGGTGGATTAAAACCCACTAGGTAGGTAGGTAGGTAGATACCTATATAATACCTATGTTATTTTTTGATTAATATAAATACAATGGTAATAAAATGCATAACGTGTCGTTTTCTTCCTATTATAATAAAACATACTATGGTGAAACCGTTGCCGTACTGGGTTCTATTTATATAAAAAAGACCATGTTGGCCCGCGACTTCGACTTAACTGTCATAGTATGAAATAAATGATAGCATTGAAGCTATCATTTGGCATAGGTTTCATAAGTATTGAGGATATGGACCAGACTCCATACTAAAGTGCCCATGGTCCTTTACTGTAATTGTAATTCGGAATCTTGTATAAAAGAGCGGATTCCTCCTAAAATGTACAAGTTATTAATTTAAAATGAGGAATCGACACCAATGCATGTTATATTACTACACCTTATAAAACAAAGTCCCCCGCCGCATCTGTCTTTTTGTGTGTATGTATGTATGTTCGCGATAAACTCAAAAACTACCTACTGAACGAAATTTCACGCGGTTTTCACCTATCAATAGAGTGGAGGAAGGTTTACATGTATATTTTATTAAGGTTTTGTGAAACCTGTGCGAAGCCGGGTCCCTAGTAAATAAATAATTTTGAATTTTTTGGATCAAACGACCTTGTGATTCTGAGAAGCAATAACAATAACATAAAAATTTAGTTTTCAACTTTAAATAAAATTGCCCCCTATCAGACGGGTTGAATCTTCTATCCCAGTCATACAACCTTAATAAGACCAGGACAGATATGTCCACAACTTAACACACGACACTTTCACTTTTCTAGGCAAGAATGCATTTCACCCGCTCATTAGTGAGTCTCGCTTGCACACTAGCATTTCCCATAAGTGGGAACGGGAAAGCTGCAGTCGATCGGAGTTATGAGTTACGAGTTAAGGGGTTTGGATGTCAAGAGTAAGGCGTGGTGCAGACTGGTGAATGCTTCCCTTCATAAAAAAAAGTTTTTTCACTACACCAGCTCGTAAAAGCTCTCTTTGTTCAAAAACTGATGAGAAAGTTGCATTTTATCCACATGAGTGGCAAAGTAATTTTAAGCAAATTTTGAGTTGATTCCTCATTTTGGATGGTAGAAGTGACTTTTATCATTTATGTAATGTAACGATTTTGAATAATACATATTCAACAACGTTCATTTGTATTTGATTTGGAGTTTTTTACAATTACTATTTTCAGTAATGGTGAAATTGTGTTTCAGTCGGTAGCAAAGTTTATTTAACTCTCGTGCCTTGAAACCCTCGTAACGCTCAAGATGCCAATAAAGTATAAACTACAAGTTAATTTCAGGTCAATCCACATTTAAGTGGATTTCGGGGTTGGTCCCATAGTAAAAGTTGCTCAGTATAATCCCAAAACCTCCCTAGCAACGGGAATGCAGTTAATTTTTAGCCACCCTGTATATCATTCGAGTACGCAAAGATATATCACTATTACTATCTCTCGTACCACGCCTTCCATTGTTTTCCAAACTACCTATGACCGATCACATGTCAGCTCGACAAATCAAGATCGATACTGATACATTCCAAATTCGATCATCTTCCATCCCTCTCACTCTCCCACAAACAATATAGCCGTCACTTGCGCGCACGCACAATCATTACTCTTATTATTTTAGTAAGCAGATAAAGAAAATGCGTTTTGACACCTAATGTATTAACTAAATGAATAAGGTGATATATTTCGCACGAATTTACATATATTTACATGTGTATGTCGTGTTCGGAACGATATAATAAAGCATTTGTCATTTTTGAGGTCGGAGCTGTCAAGTTAAATTTCGTTTATCGCGTGACAAGATTGAGGAATGGTGGGGATTTTTTTGAGAAATAACCGTCTAGGTAATGTAATTTTTTGGGTGATGTCCGGACTTTTGTCATGATATTCCATTTTTAGGGTTCCGTAGCAAAAAGGTACAAAAGGAACCCTTATGGTGCGACTCTGTCCGTCCGTCTGTCTGTCACTTCGCTAAATATCTCGAGAACAACATAAGCTATCGATTTGAAATTTGGAATAGTTATGAACAGCACTAACCCAAACACATTGTAAGTGTATTTTTTTTTATTAGTTATGGAAAATGCCCGATATAAAGAGGGGCAAAATTTCAAAGTCTTTACTAGGTCGAGTGGGATATCATTTGAAAGAGCTCGAATTGGCCATTAAAAAACAATTTTTCAAATGGCAACCCTACAGATTTTTCTTAATGTGAACATGATTCGCTGTCAAACATCGGTTTTGTTAGCCGGGCGGGAATTCTGTACCTACGTGGAAGTATTTACCTATGGCCCCGTGCATGAACTATAGGGGGCAGCATAGGAGCCGTCAGATTTTTGGCGCGAGGCGTAAATGTGTCGTTTATGCTTCCGTTGTAGCCCACAAGATGGCAGAACCTACTATGCCCAAGGAAACGTACCGTTGAGAACGGTAGATGGTAGCACTTGCTTCGGCAATGCTACATGTGCACATATGTTTCCGACTCAGGCCACAAGATGGCAGACCCTCCAACGCGCACGGTTCCTATTCTGTGACGATAATACGCGGTTGAAGCAACGCTACTTGATCCGTTGCGTAGTGTTTTGCAACTGGTGTCGAAAGATCCATTCACTGGGTATGTTCGAACACAGATTCCAGTGAACAGGTGATCGGTACCGTGATAACACAGGTCGTTAACGTGTAATAGAGGGTCAGATTGTCATCAAAAATATTTTTTTGACACTGAGGAATGTAAGAATCATTTCAAAATACAAAATTCAATCGATATTAAACTTTCGCGAGACATATTAAAAAAAAAATATATAAGTATATAAAAATTCAAGTGAGTGAAACCGTTGTCGTATAAACATTATACACAATTCAATTGAATTTTTATCATTTTCCATGATTTTTCTTCTTCAACCTAGCGTTTTCCCGGCCTAGCGCCGGGGTCCGCTTTCCTACTCAACCTTCTCCACTTTGTCCGGTCTTCGGTATCCTGAGGTGTGAGATTGTTCTCTTCCATATCCGCTTTCACGACGTCCAGCCAGCTCTCCATTTTTTTTTAGTTTCCATAATGTTTACTTAAAATAAATTGAAAACGGGAGGTAGTTTGACTCCTGTAGGCCTACCGCGACTACCGTAAACATCGACTATCAATAATTTGTTATTTGCCTCTCTATCGCACGAATAATGCGAAGGAAATTGACAGTAATATCGCCAGAGGTGACACTGTTTGCCGCATTTCTGCCGCGATTATAACGTTCAACCTTCACTCATTTTTACAATAAAATTGACAGTGACAACGCGCAACAGTACTGCATCGACAGTGACGCTGCTGCGTCGCCATAAGTGAGTGAACGTTAATTTACATAGGTTTTGGAATACAAAATACCTTACTAAAATGCATGCAGTTTGCATAAAATGTACCTGTCATCATTGACTATATCGTGTGATAAGTTTAAATAGATTACACAAAAAGCTACAAATAATGATGTCGGCGGCAATGTGTAATGTAATATCCGTGTAACCAATGTAGACACACCCGCGATAATAGCACGTTCACACACCTAGCCTCACTAGCCTGACATTTGCCGTAAACGCAGCACTGGCTTCATTGCGCACACGCTCGCAAATTCAAAACAAAAGAACCAGCCCAACGTGGCCTCGAAGCGCTGGACATCTAATGACAAAATCGGAAAATTTATGTCCATCTCTATCGCACTATTGGAGTGACGGGATGCAGGTCCAATTATAGAATTTGTAGACAAAGATATTCGCGGTAACCCCTCTATAGTTTACGGCACGCGTCCTGAGTGCGAGATCGGACGGATCGTAGCAAACGGATGAGTCTGGTCTCTGGGATTTGTCCACAGTTCCGCATCATACCATTGTTTAGGAGGCAAACGAGCAGATTCGCCAGATGGTAGGCAATTTCCGTCGCCCATGGACACCTGCTGTTGCAAGTGCGATGACTGCCTTAGATGGGAGTAGGCTCTTTCCTTGAAGCATTGAAAGTTCGGTCCTGAAATACCGCAGAAGGCCGTTATAAAATCAGCTGAGCGAGACAGGAAGTTTCTTAAGAAACGCACAATTGAGGACTGCCAAGAAG
The DNA here is from genome assembly GCF_910591565.1 of Cydia splendana. Lineage (NCBI taxonomy): Eukaryota > Metazoa > Arthropoda > Insecta > Lepidoptera > Tortricidae > Cydia > Cydia splendana. The sequence goes on along the minus strand of NC_085967.1, from coordinate 20,316,806 downwards.
TTGAAAATGTTGTCGCGTAGAGCGATGGAGGAAAAAAGCGGCAGGGATTAATCCGAACAATCCCTCAAAGCAAATTTTGCAATATCTAATACCTTTAAACGAGCAATTCTTGTTAATCATAACTAACTATTTTGGCTCAGCGATCCAAAGAGAATCTTGGCCTCCGAAACGAGAGCGTGCCACCTGTCCCGATCCTGCGCAACTTCCTGCCAGTTACTGACGCGAAGCTGAAGCAGATCCGCCGCCACACTATCTTCCCAGCGATACCTGGGCCGACCCACCGGACGGGTACCAGTCGGTCGTCCCAAGAACGCCCTCTTGACAGCCCGATCCTCTCCCATTCTGAGTAGGTGACCGAACCAGCGAAGTCTGTGCGCTTTCGTTTCGCCGACGATATTGGGTTCGGCCACTAACTCCTCGATCTCGGCATTTTTCCGGATCCTCCAGGTGCCGTCATCTCTCTGAATAGGTCCCAGGATCTTGCGAAAAACTTTTCTCTCTGCTACCAGGAGCTGACTTTTATCTTTTAGTGTGAGGCCTGGGCCTCACAGCCATACATTAGTATAGGCCGTATAACGGTTTTATATATCCGTAACTTTGTATGTTTGCTGAGAAGCCCGGACACCAACACTTGTTAATCATATAAAATAGGAATGTATTAGGCTTGTATTTTAGCTATCGGAATACCCCTGAAATGAAGGCAGAAGCGCAGGTTATGTAACCAGGTAATAGCGGAGAAAATGGCGCGTTCTGGAAACATGGCTGACATTTAAAGCCCGTAAAGGCGGAGACATTATTAGTTTACCGATTCGATAATCTTAATATTTATTATGTCATAGAGAAACAAATAATCTTAGGATGCTCGCTCCGTATACAGATAAAAACATTCGTTTTAAGAGAGCTTTGCGAAAACGTTTTTATGTTAAGATAAGATTATTCAGTCTCTTCTTCTTCTCTTCTTCCTCGCATTATCCCGGCATTGTGCCACGGCTCATGGGAGCCTGGGGTACGCTTGGCAACTAATCCCGAGAATTGGCGTAGGCACTAGTTTTTAGTTTACGGAAGCGACTGCCATCTGACCTTCCAACCCAACTAGACCTTATTGGGATTAGTCCGGTTTCCTCACGATGGATAGCGCGAGCAAGATGATACATATGATTCTGTGATAACTAGTTAAATCTATTCGCAAATCGCAGCGCACGCGCATGACAGCAAAGCAGCTAAGCCACAGTAGCCGCGGAATTGAATCAAACGTTTCACGACGACCTGACCTTTCCCGTCGCAATCTCACTTTCCAATAAACGGGAAATAATAACAGAGGGCCCGGGCTTTCTTCACGACCTAGTGGGTACTGGGTGCTGGGCAGGCGATAAATCAGGAAGACGAGTCTTTGCGTAATAAATTATGTTTGAGCGGTTTTGTAGGTACCCGTGAGAGGTAGGGTTCTAGGGTTGTGATTATTTTCTATTTGGAAGAAACATCTGTTGCTTTAATAGTCCTTTTTAGGGTTCCGTACTAAGACTAGGATAAACTAATCGATAATTGGCCCTATAAAATAGTGTCATTATCTAGCTTTAAATAAGGTTGAAAGTGCCAATCATTTATTTATTTATTTAAAATTTATTGCACAGTAAAAATTGTACAAAAGGCGAACTTAATGCCAGAAGGCATTCTCTACCAGTTAACCCTCGGGCCAAACAGAGAACAAGTCGTAATAGGTGCAAGAAAAATTAAAAGTACGAAAAATTTAATATTAAGCATAAATTTTATCTTGAACAACATACTGCTATAATATACTTACTTATACATACATAAAATACTAATATACATATGTGTACATATAATACAATATATATATATATATATATATATACCATTGGTAGTGACATTAGTATAATTGACTCTATACAGTACTGACAGATGCTGACTTTACACTTGATCAAAGTTCTTGCGTTTTGTCATTTAAAAGTGATATCAAATAGCTGTTGTTAAGTATTCTTTCTATAAAAAAGCTATAAATAAAATACACGAAATGACTCAAAAAGGCACATTTCTCCATCCTTACACAACAATGAATAACAAAACAAACACAACATTAAGTACACAAAAAAGCAATTAGAAGCAACAATTACACAACTCGCAATTAAAGTCTAGCAATACATCTAATACGCAATACGTTAAGTGTTATGTCAATAGATGTTTCCCGGGTTATAGTTCGTGGGTTTAGTGACGTATCTGAAATAACATCTACGGTGATGCGCGCGCGCAGGTCTTTATGTGGGCGTAGCGTAGTGGCCAGTGGTTCCAGTCCAGACTCCAGACAGACATGCAGCCTGCAGGTAATTCTCCATTTTTTATACCAACTTTTACTCTTAATACTTTATAGGATGGCCCAAAGGTACGTTGACATTTTATTTTGCTGCGGCATATTGTTGATAATTTTAAGAAACGTTTGTGTGTCAAAGTCAAAGGAGAATGTTCTGAAGATAAAACGTTTCGTTTTAGTTACAATATTGCTGTTTTAATGTTTAATTAAGTTTTGTAGATAAGAAAGAAAAATAAATTTAAAAGTGGAAAAATTACTGTCTTGGGTGAGACTTGAACTCACGGCCTGTGGATCGATACTCCAGCGCTCTGCTGTCTGAGCCACCAAGACCGCATCCATAGCCAGCAAATCTTTTCACCATATTACGGGTCAAGGGGACCCTAGCGACATCTACCTTAAGAGTTACACTTCTTAACGGCTACCGGAGTTCCAAGTTACATTGGAAATTACATTGGAAGGTAGCACATCGTAACTGGTGAATTTACTTACAAGTCTGTCAAGGTATCTCTTCTTCAAAATCTGGCTCAGACTAATTAACCCAACAAACTCGCTATGGTTGTTTTTTTTTTCATTCTTTGGCTACTTTCCGTAAATCACCAGCTCCATTTTAGCATATTATCGAGTTGTGTTACGGAGTCCACAGATGGAGGTATAACTATTTTCAGTTTCACATCCCGAAGTGGATCAAATTTCACTCGCAAGATTTGAATCAAATAAGTTTACAAACATAGAAACAATATACGTAGTGACGCTAACTAAGGATGTAAAGGAGCGTATTTTGGGGTTTTCTTTCTTATATCCAACTGAAGCACTGTAGATAATAATTTAATTGCGCTGTGCACATTACCAGTGTTAAATGCTATTACATTTCTTGCGCAATCCGACAAAGGCCGAAAAATTAACACTTTCGTAACGAAGAAAGACGATGAATGGCATTGTTTGAGATTAACACTTAGATTCAATTAAAATCCAACGGTTAGAAATAAACGGTTTAAGCGGACCAACCTCTTGAGAGAAGAATGCAATCTATCTAGTCAAATAAAGTATAGAACTTAAGCTTTTACATGTTGTTACGTTCTTTTATGTTACGTTTGTTATTAAAAACGTCGTATTGTTTACATTGATGGATTTTATTTATGCCTTAAGATTATAGTTTATTGTAAGTATGTTGAGTTGCGTTATAGTGAAAGTTGTGGTATTTAGTTTAACTATAACACATGACGAATATCATACTTGATACAGATGTATCAAGTATGATAATACATTATCATACTTGATACAGATGAGGTCGTGGATGAACGACTGATACAGATAACGTCAATGTGGAGAAGACCATCTATCAAGTAAGACCGTCTACAAGCTCTTTCCTCGCGAGTTAAAAAACTCTTGCGTTTGTACAAATCCCCCCTTTTACAGAAAGTCAGGATCGAGGTGCTTCCTTTCTGACTGTATCTGAGCGAAGTATGTAATACAAATACGAGAGTTCACGCCCTGTGACGGTCTTTCCAACAAAAAAATATATTTGATCCTTTGGCCATAAGCAAAGACGTGTTGAGACTGTATCAGCATACCTACATCAGCTATGCAATACACTCTAAACAGAAAAAACGTTAGAAGCTTTTTCTTCTTTATATTTAAGAGCAATCTCCAACTCGTCCAGTCCTCCGCCAACTCCCTAACCTTCTGGTATGATGTGACCTAAACTTTTTATTTTATTTGGTTGAAATAATTTATTCGCGGTCTTCCTCTTCTTCTCTTTCCCTCTATTTTACCTTCTACTATGTTTTCACGGAACAGGTCGTGCCGTAGCCGTAGCAGATGTCCTATTAGTACACCTCTTCCTATTGTCTTTATTATAATTCTTTTCTCTTTAATCTTATCTAGAACCCTAACATTTGATGTTTTTCTGTCCAACTAAGAAACTTAGAATATAAAAAAGATAATATAACAGATACAGATAAGATAATCGATATACAGAAATGACAGAAGCAATGAGTAATGGAACTTCGCGAGGGCGGGGGTGCCGGCGCGCGCGCAGCCGGCGCGGCGACGGCCACTTTCACTGCGACGGTCAACGCCCGGCACCCAAAATACAGCGCTTGCCCATTTACTTCTCAACATCATTTTACCAGACTATGACTACATACCAATGCAGATTTGAGGCTTCACAACAGTGGGGTGTTAACGTATCTGGTAACCAGGCGCCAATTAAGACACTCAATGACTGTAGCATCATTTGACGTATAGCTACATAATTAATTTTTATTAGGTAGTTAATTAATACTCAGTGGGAGACTGTGAATGCGAGTTTTCATTACGTACTTGTATATATAATATCTAATTATTACATCACATATGACAAACCCGTCCAATTTTTATGTTTTCTTGGATTTTAATTACTTAGATTAGTCATTATGATTGTTTTATGTAAGCGTACGTTAAAGAATATCAATATTGTCTTTAGAAATCAGACAGCGGATCATTAAAATCATGCAGCAATCACTTACTTTACAAGCCCGAATGTCATCGGTGCAAATGGTGCAATACTTTGCAATTACCCATATACGAATAAAAAGACACAATAACACAATAAATGCATAAAATTTGTCTAACATCACAGATAGTGGTATAAAACTATAACTGTACAGTTGCTTGTAAGTAACGTTTTTCCGAGTTTTCTTAGTAATGATTAGAATTATTGTCTAAATACATGACTAGAGGACGAAGAGGACCTATTCAATTATTAAACCGAATTGGCACTGTCAGTTTTATAAGTATTTATTCTGATTTCAATACTTTTACATTATTAACGAACATAGTTTTACTAATCTTTAAAATAATAATAATACGAGCCGCGAAACTAACCACACTTATGTAAGTATATCGCATGACCAATGACCACGCAAAACACAGTTCAACATTCCAACCAAAACAGTAAGCACACAATCATAGATAACTCAAAAACAATAGGGAGAGCTTTGATCGATTACAAATGAAACCGAGAAGTGAAACCGACTCGATCGAGCGATAATCGACTCCGCTAAAACAATTATACAATCAATTGTTTGGCTATTTTTCATTCTAATGTATCGATGGTGTGGTCACGACTTTACATGTCTGGTTTGGACTTGAGCTTCGCTTCGGTTTGGAGGCATGTTTTTTTTTATTCGGTAATTTATAGACAACGTTGTATAAAAATCGCTTCTTGGAATAACAAATATGTAATACAGCCAGTATTAAAAGTAGCAAATCAAACAACGCTTCAAAAGTATAGTCCGACAAGAAATTGTAGAAAATTATTGAGGGCGCCACTTCCTACGTGATTGACACATTTTTGACATAAAATGCTTATAGTGGAGTAAACGAAGCAAGATGTTGTATGGAGACCCATGCATTAATTCCTCAGTCGATGAAATTTTGCTTGGTTATTGTATAGTATGAGCCGAGACTAACATTATAAATATCCAAAAAAAAAACACTCCTAAGTTAGGTAAAAACACAAATCTGATTATATATTGAACCGAGTAATACCTCAGTCCAAAATTATTTTACAAAATAAGTTATTTGTATCAGTATGTGATACTAGAAAAAAATCTAAAAGTTTTGTCAAACATGAGAATATTTTTTTATGATACTTCCTTTTTTTGACGCTCATTTTCATCGGAAAATTGCTCTGTCATTTTTTTCTTCTTATATGATCTTAGAATATAATTTGGCGCAGTGGGTAAAAAAATCCAAAAAAAATGCGTATTGAAATGTAATGTATTATAGAACTATTAAAAACTGAGAGTGGAAAATTTTTAGATTTTCATTTTGTAGGTATAAAACGGCAATAAAATGGCATTCCAGTGAAAAAATTAGACTGAGCAATTTTCCGGTCCAAGACACGCCAAAAAATTTTATTTTAATAATACTGGTATTTCTGCTGGGATATTTTTTTGATATTTATTATATTGTTGCAATACGTTACATGAATATGTCTGGTGAAGAAAGTTTGAACGGAGCATTTTTCCGTAAAAAGATATTAACGATTTAAGACTTTAGGTATTTACTTTAATTCTATTATTATTATTCTTTGGAAATTTATACAATACTTTTTATTTATTGATACTTTATAGTACTGTAAAGTTTTTTCAGGCTGAGGAATTACTGCGGGGTCCACTACCTTTATTTACTACATTATTAATCATGGCAACAATATAGTATGGATTTTTTTTAGTATCATTTTGTTTAATTTCTACTATTTTATGTCGCACTATATCTACTACCATTCTAGATACGTCATAGTTTAGATATCAACTAGTTCTCTTTTGCAGCGCAATTCGGGCAACCAATGTCACTTTTACGTTAGATAGAGTAAGATATCTATTAGATGTGAATTGGATCTCTAAGTCATATCCTGTGGAAATCATTCAACAGTATCTCCAGAATCGCGCAAATGTCAAATTTGACAGGTTAGATCTTAAACATATCGTTATCGTATCTTGGTGATGTCTAAAAGATGTCTAATAGATGTCTATTTCAAAATCCGAATCGGGCCCATAGTCTGGTAAACACAACTTATCAGTCAGTAAGAACCAGGAAAATTATACTCATCCCGTGCGAATCGGTCGCAGTGTGCCATTTCCCAGTGTCCCTATGATTGTTTCATGTCAAACATAGGGCCTTCAAGCATAGTTTGAAATGAGACAGTCCTGGGCCAAACTATACGTGGAGAAGCGACTGGACCGTCACTACTGGGCTATAACCGCGAAAATCGAAGCTCGCAAATTGCGGGCATTTTTCTCTGTCAGTCTTATTACGCCTTCATTGGAGTAAAAGCGAAAGATCCCCGCATTTTGCGAATTTCGGTTTTCGCGGCAGCCCCTCTGATCGAGCGCGCGATATGCGTGTGCGACGTGCTCCAGTCGAAGATCTTCAAATACGGATCGAAACATGTCGAGCGTTTATTTATACGACCTAATAACATGTGAGTAACACGATTAAAACAATTTTAATGTGTAGGAGAAGTCTCATTTATAGTTAAACAGAAATGACCGTGTCAGCTTTAAATCATATAAAATACTTTTTTACCATTCTAAACCCGGATTAACACGCGGATCTTCTCAAGTTTATTACATTGAGGAGTTATTGAAGCTATCAATAGGTACCAGATAAATGGGTGGATCCAACAAATCGGTGATGAATGGCAACGTACGGTACGTCACGCGCTGACAGCCTTCTCAGGCATTCCGATGGATACAGTCGAGCATGGAAGCGATTAGCTTTATTAATCGAATAACCACTGCTAAATGGCACATGACCCCTCTACATAATGAACGAGAGGGATTTGAGAGTCTCACCTCCTGAAGGTGACGACCTACGTCATACTATCGCCCAGACTGTTAACTGTAGGTGGACCTTATTACAAAAGGCAAAGGCCCACCGATGGACAGTTAAGAGTGATGCTGTTTGTGCAAGCAAAGAAAATACAAGTGAAATAAATATGGCTACTTACGCCGGTTTTCAAGCTCTGTATTCATTGACAGTTAACATCGTAAGGATACAACTAGGAATCGATCTTACAAGCAACCGGCAAAGTGGTTTCTTTCCCTAAACACGTAAAAATTGAGAGAGGATAATATTCTTCCAAAGACAATTGAAGATAAAGCGATCTGACGTCCACGTCCGATCGCTTTACCTCCAATTATTGCTTGTGTATGAAATGAAATGAAAATCTTTATTTCAGGCAACTAGCATGATCCGCCAAATGCCTACTGGTTAAAGCCTGCCACTAATTAGGTACCACAAAATCTAATCGAAGATGCTGAAGAAGATGAAGATGACGAGCTTGACGCCTTTTATAAAAACTTGTAGCAAATTGCTCATGATAAGCACTCTCGGCTGATAAATAAATAAATAACGTATGTCTTTGTCTCTCTACTCTCGAAAAAAGGGAAAAAAGAAAAGGAGACCAAAGATAGCATACATGGATCAGGTGAAACAAAAACTCAACGTTGTGTCACTTGTGTCGGATCAAGCTGTCAAGGAGAAAGCAGACATACATGGAAATCGCTCCATTGACAAGAGTCTATCTCTTAAATAAATAACTAATATGTGTTTGCCTGTACCGCGTCCGTCCATGACACACATCACGGCACGACGCTCCTGCGCAGCGATTACCGTTTAATTGCCGCGTCGATATGCGCGACGCGATATTTTGCCGGCCAGTCGCGACGTTTTTGCCGCGCCGATACGCGGGTTGCGGTTTATCACGACGATACGCGTGACGCTAAAGGTGACAGTCCATTTCCAACGACAGCAACACTACCATTCATTTAACTATGGAATTTGGCAATAACACCGACGCGTAGTAATGCAACTGCGGTCAGAAATGGAATGTTACCCTAATTTGGAATGTCTTTGCCACGTTGTCGCGCTGGAGATGCTCAGAACCTCGGATTGGTGATTATGGTCATTTGAAATCGGTATTATAACGTTTAAATAACGTAGGTAACTTTTATTAACATAGATATACTATGGCGAGGTGGCCTAGGGGTCAACGACGCCGGTTCGAATCCGACCTTCAACACTGGAGGGCTTCGCCACTTTTTCTTTATATGACATCTATTTCAGTATATACTATTCGTGTCAAAGGCGATAGCAAAACAATAGAGAAAGAAAAAGATAGACCTAACCCGAATAACCCGATGAGACATATTTCAAATGTAGGGGAGGCAGGGAAGTATCGGGCAGTAAGTGAGTATTTACCTATTTCATTTTTGAATCCATGCCGAGTTTTATCATTTCAAATAATTAACGTAAATAATAAGATGTCCTTCCTAAAAGGCCTTTTTTGCTGCAGACATAATACTTGTTATGCACCATAATTGTGTATTTACATATAAGATGTGGATAATGATGGAGATAATGCCGCTTGTCCTTCGAAAATCACAAAATAAGACCCTTAAGCCAATTATCTTTTTAACAGAAATCATAAGCCATGTTAATGATTTCATGTTAACTCTGAATAACGACGTTTTTGTCCAATTACAGTGCAAATTTCCTCAATCATTGCATTTTTAAATAAAAGGCAAAACTAAATAGTTTTGAGTTCTTGGAATAACTATACAAATACAAAAATAAAGGTCTAGAGGTAAACTCGTGATTCGACCTTTAAAAATATTTAATATTAATAATTAACAATCATAATTGGCCTGTCTGCGTATTTTATTACAAAACAAATACAGAGTAACATAATACTAAAAGAAAATTAAATTACCACAGATAATTCAAACAAAAAAATAACTGCACGTCCGCCAATCTTAACTCAAACAAGACAACACCCAAAGCATCTCCCACAAAAAAAAGTGTAAATACGCCCACATCTTCACGAAACTGCAATAAATTAAAAACAAATGCGAATGTTAAACTCTAAATTCAAACTTGGAACGGCAAGTCGGCAACGTGACCGCCGGGTCACGGCGGCCAAGGTCGGTGTCACCGGAGCAACGGTCTTATTCGCTATTTGAATGTTTTGACAGAGGTTAGGAGTTTTCACACGATTACACATTTTGGAGGTTATTTATACGCGTAAGGTACGGTCAAGGAATAGAACATGTACCATTTGTATTGCCATGCCATATGACAATATGGCACCTACCCTAATCGTATTATAAAAAAATAAGATCGAAGGTTTCTTTCGCCAATGTTATCATGAAATTCGCCAAGATCGTTTAAATATTTTTTTTCGACGTCATCACCACTTTTTGAGCAACCATTAAAACAATTCGAAGCGAAATCCTAAGCTGTAAAATTTGTTCTTAGGGTCTAACACTAAACAGTCCCTTGTATAAATACCATTTGCAGTGTAAACATCATAATTTATAATTTTAATTGCCACCAACTATTCGCTTACTATAAACACATCATATTCGATGTCTATCAATATCCAACTTAACTTTTCAGGCCATAAAACAAAACTTGGTTAAATTTCAACTTAAACATATGTCAATAAGAGTCATTAGTAAATATTACATGGGTATACAACGGTAAATACAACGTTGTTAAGGAGCAAGGAAACGGGTAGCCATCTTAAGGGAGATTATGAAGAAGGTAGCTACTGCAAAATTAACATAGATTACATCTTGCATAAGTATTTTGTTACTGACAGTAAATTATTGATTATGTTAATAAGAAAATAACTGAAGGGATGTATTAAGATGATTTAAAGTGTTTACTTTGGCATCAGATGAGTGTCTAGTTGTAGTTACTTCGTAGCAAGTATACCTAAATTATTATGGCGATTGGCTGAAAACATTCTTCCCTTCCGAACCTTTCCATTCCAAACCTTCACACATTTTTACATTATTATTTTACTGGAATTATCGAAATTTTCATAATAATCACGAAATATAACAAATAGCAATACATCATTATTGAATTGACCGACTACTAGTACTAGAACTCGACAGTGAAAACGAATCTTCCTGGACCTTTCAAAAGCTTTTGACGCAGTAATAATTTCCATCACACAAACTAGTAATATTAGGGATTTGTTCAAATTATTTACTAACTAGCCTACAACAACGTTACGTCCTTACGTCCTCCATCTACATATCTATAAACATATTCGATACAGTTTTAGCAGTTGGAGTCTAAAATACCCCTTTTCGGTTTTCCGCAAGGGACGATTCTAGGTCCTCTTTTATAATTTAGTTAAACATATTCGATATATTTTTTTAATGACTTATACTTTATCTCTACAATAGAATGTTCAATTCCTATAACAAGTTGGTGATTCATAGTTTCTGCCTAGAAATAAAGTCGTAATCATGATCAAAGATCGGAGGTCAGAGCTCAGATTGGTTTAATAAAAGTTCAAGGTCCACATGCATAGCACTTGTAAATCAAACCTCATACAAAGAAACACATTCATAGGGTCAACATGACTGTGCCCTTCAAACTTCAAACCTTCACCAACTGGAGGTTTAGCCAAGATGGCAATCATTGATAGAAAACGCCAATCAACACTTTAAAAAAATGTATGGAAATACATAGTCGCAATAGTTGTCATCTTGGCTATGCCCCAAGGTTTCCTTACTATACACTAGTTCTACAAGAGTACTATACACTATTTTAAAATAACCGCATGAGGCACTACCACAGAAAAAATGTAGTACACCCTAACCATACAAAAGTACAATGTATTTATAAATAAAATCTGTATGATTTACTTGGAATCCCTTGCAACGCGGTTTTATTATACCTCAGAAAAACTAAGTCTTATGAACATACGAATATGACACGTAAATATGACCATCGAGCTTGGAACAGAATACTGCCTAGCTAATAATAATAAGTATAAAAAGGTAATATGTATCGCCAATGTGTAAGAAAAACTTGTTGACGTTTGACTTTTTAGTTCTAGATAGTGGAATATTGCCATTTCCAACAACAGGGCGTCGATTAGCATGCCCTACGCGTACGCAAGTCAACAAACGCGCTGTCACGCCGGCGCATAAGCCCTTGGGATTTAGCAGAGAGTAATACATATACCAAACAAATCGAAGTATTTACTACTCTGCAATGAAGTAACCTTAACGTGGTTATCACAGTGTAGGTGTGTGAATGAGACAGCGCTATGCACGTATACAGCGATCCGCTCGCGCACCGTAGGGGCGTTCTGATCCGCATTCAGTGGGGAATACCGTCTTAGCAGATAATATTCATGCTAAACAAATTGGTGCTCGATAGTTTACTATGAACGTTGTTGACGCCGGTCGCAGCGTACAGTATCACATTGTACTTATGGGAAGAAGCAATATTTGTTTGAGGCTGTGGCCAGACCACAGACCGTCTCAGAGAATCTATACGTTTGATACAACCATGATGACGATCATACATGATCGTGCAGTGTACAGAACGCAGCTATGCGTCAAAGGGAGAAGACCAGAAGACACGCTTTGATTTCGTTCTACAGCTTGAATTTGTCCTCTCTGAAGTCTGCCAGGCGATTGTCGACGGTACGGATAGGAAATTCAACTAAAACAATATTAATTTAAACCAAAATACGTCCCGGAAAATTGGCAATTATATCTACTCGTAGTAGCAGAATATCTTAAGTTTTACGTGCAAATCGTTCCCTAAGAGGATAAAATGGGGATAGAAGCGCCTGCTATAATAGATTTTTATGGTGTGCATAAGTTAAAACAATATCCGCTAATAATTTCCAACGACGCCGTGGGTGTGCATTAGTATGCGATGCGCATGCACATGTCAACAAACGCTCTGTCACGCGCTGAGTAGATAAATACTATAGTATGTAAACGGATGCTAAAGTCAGAGTCAACGCAAATATGTAAAGATAAAACTTTGGTTTTATCTTATACTATTTGAGATTCATATTTTTAACCTAATGAAACCTGTCCGATGGAAGAAATAATATTCACTGCAATTTGTCTGTGTTTATGTTTCATGTTCCGTCTGCCCGTTCGTCCGTGGATCACATGCATTTTACTCCAAAACTACATAAATTTGGACTAAGAATACCTAAATTGTATAAGCAGCTAACTTAGTAATCAAATTTCTAAAAATCCTGACATTGATATTTCGTCACTGTTGCAAGCACCCTGTTCGGGTTAAAACTTTTTACTACTTACTTTTTACTTTTAGGTAATCATGTTAAATCCTTCTACTTATTTAAAGCTATCATCATCAGAATTTAAGAGCTATGCTCTTGTCGGTGGAGTAATCGCCACTCTTCTTTTTTCTGGGCCAGCCTTTTAACTCCCTCGTACGACACGACAGAAACTCTATCTTTTATTTGGCTGAGATATGTGAGCCTGGGCCTTCCTCTGCGTCTTTTTAAAGCTATAGGTATGATAAAACTCTACGGTGGTCTAAAGTTGTAATTAACTTGTAATATACACTGAAAAAAGACACTGATTTTCCGAACGTTTTTGACCGGTTCACGGAGTATTTGATGTCTAGTGAAAGAACTACAAGAGTGGCGAAATATCGGGAGCTCACGCGATAATGTTGATTTGAATGTGAATGACCATCTAAGATTAATAAATAAGTACCCCCTTATTTTCAAGTGTGAGTGTACCAAACACAGATGTTACATCCGATAAACAAAGTCCGGAACCGCATGAATAAGCTGTAAATCTCTTGGACTTGCCCCTCGGTAACACGTAACGTGTTATTTCTAACCTGCCGCAAATTACTGATAATATTACGGAAATAGGGATTCACTCGCTATATCTAACTGTGAGATCGAAATGTGTTTCATAGTCATGGTTTTTGTGTAAACTATTTCCTAGTAATAGCTTATTACATGATCTTATAGAAGTTTTATATCGAATACTTTTTTTTAATAGTTTAGCGGCTTAGTGCGACATCAAAGATGGGGTAGGTTTAGTTCAATCGCAAAAAAAAAAATTACGAAAAAAATTGTTAAGAAATCAGTCACAAAAGCATTTGGGAAAAAATCATGCCAAATGCGAACCGCTTCGTTCGTTCGTCTAATTGCTTCTCTATCACTCAAATATGCAAGAGCGATAGAGATGTAAGCAGATAACGAAATTTGGATTTTCTAGGCCTGTGCAGTGCGGCGCACCGGATGCATGTAGACAGGCACGTACAGCCAGGGGCGTATTTACCCTAGGGTCATCCGGGCCATGGCCCGGGGCGCCAATCCGTCAGGGGCGGCATATGGGCCGTATGGCGCCCCTGGCGAATTGCATTTTGTTTTTCGTCCTTGACTTCTGGGGCGGCGAAACGTATTGGCCCGGGGCGCGAAATTTCAAAATACGCCCCTGCGTACAGCGCATTGTAATATACAGATCCTTATCAGAGACGACACACCACTTGCGTGACGTGTGCGTGACGGCTCCAACATTTTAGCGCGCACGTGCACGTCTACGCACACTCAGCCGGTGTGGCCTGGTCATCTACGTTCGCGAGCCCCAGTAAACCAAAACAAAGCCAAGAAACATGTTTACAAACTTACAAACAGCAACACTCTTAACTGTATAGCGGTGGACCTTATTACTAAATGCATAAGGTCCACCGATGTACAGTTAACAGTGTGGACGATGGTACATTGACCAGCCAAAAATGTTAACCTGAAATGTCTGCAAAATTTCGGCCATTACAAGATTGCGTACGCGCGCCTTTGGCGCAAGAAAGAATTAAAGCAAAAACAATTGCACATTTCAAAACGAACGCCGACCCGAAACATTAACACGTTAATAATGTAAACAAATTGATACTTTATGGCGTTGTGATAAGGTGGAAATGAGATGTTTACTCGTATAGTAGATGTATACTAGTTATGCTACAGTGTTTGGTGAAGCTTGTAGTAAATGAACACTCAAGTAAAAGGAAGAAGGGACGAATACGATATTTGCTCCTACATGTGGTTTAACTAAAGTAATGAAACTGGTGTAACGAAGACGTGTGAAAATCATAGACGAATGTCGTTGTAAAGGCAAAGGCAGAATGAAAATACTGAAATACACTTACTTACCTACGTGGTTTGCGCGATGACCCAAAATGAGTCTTATTATAGCCTCCGACACATGAGGTTTATAGTACCTATATGTCTTAGCCTCCGACACATGAGCTTTATACCTATGTATGTATATGTATAAACTATTCCACAAGTCTCAAACATGTTACCTCAAAGCTACCTAAAACATCAAAAGATGATTTACGACACCCATGTTACCGCAAAATTAGAAGATTAGAATCTACAACGTACCTCTAGGTATAGTATGGAAACTTAAATTTACGAGTAGAAAACTGTAACAAGAAACTTTCCATCTAACTTGTTTAGTCACTAAGGATTGTCGGGTATGTACAACCCATATTGATACCAATCAAATCGTTTCGAAGTCTAATTGGCTGCAGTAAAAAGCAAATTAGCTCTCGAAAGCAACGCGTTCCGCCACGTTTTCCCGACACTTTCACACGCGTAATTTCCCATTTTTTCCCGTTTTCCCATACCGGCTGGAGCGTAAAAGGATTTGTGAAAACGAGACAAAAATGCCGGCGTTACCACTTTCGATTGGTGGCTTTACCAAGTTATATTTGCTGTTGGACGATGCCCTGTCATCGCCTGAGAAACTTCAGGTACCATCGTCAACCCTATTGCAAGGACGTAAGATCCATTGATGGTCAATTAAGTAGGTAATTAATATATTATAGTTCGTAATAAGTATTTATAGATGGCTTTATTAACGTGAAGCGACGCTAGTCATAATATATCAATACTAAATTATTACCTAAAGACAGACCAAATGCAGTCAATATCAGATTCTGTTTGGTATAGGAAGAGCTGATATTTGTGTAGGTGTAAGTCTTTAGAACGGGCTACTTCAAGATGTATTATATTTTTATTAATTAAATTAAATTTTGCTCCTATCTCATTTCTGTTGAATCAAAGAGTTACCAACAGCAAATATAAAATGGTAGTACGACAAAACGTAGGAAGCGTGCCCATCTTACTTTTATTTTTAATCTGTGCTCACTGTTATTTATCTCGTAGATAAATCTAAATTTATTGAGATATAATCTGACTACTGAGTTATAGTCGAATTATTTAAACGGCTCTTAAATTATACGATGAGTATGGCGTGTAAGAGGATAACTAGATCTTTTGTTAATACAATAGGATACGTTATTCGTCACATAAATAAAGAATAAGTTAAGCATTAAATTAGAGGTGCCTTAAAATAATACATTTTCCTGCGTCAATGCCTCTAGACTCCGATGGCTCGGGCACGTAGTCCGGATGGGGGAAGATCGCGCAGTCTGGACGGCGTACTCTGGAGTACCAAGTGGCCAAAGGCCGTCTGGACGCCCTAGGTACCGCTGGAGAGACGAAGTGCAGAAAGACCTTAGCGAACTCGGCGCCGTCGACTGGATAGAAACGGCTTTGGACAGAGTAGCATGGCGGTCTTTGGTGTCGGAGGCCAAGATCCACTTCGGGTCGTTGCGCCACAGCAGTAAGTATTTATAAGCTCATAAAAAAGTAATAATAACACTATTGTTTCATTACAAGCTTTTATTCCCTAACTTACTTAATTACGTTCTTACGACTTCTCTCCAAACGCCTCAGTTAAGGGCCGATACAGACGGACTGCAACCCGACTGCAATTTTTATGGGAACTGCACACCAACTGCACGCCAACTTCAACATACAAGTTGCAGTCGTAGTGGGGTTGCAGTCCGTCTGTATAGGCCATAAACGGTAGACCTGTGTGTGATGAAGGCTCAGACTAATAAATGCTGGGTAATTTTTGAATTTCGATCGCTCGAATTCGTCACTCGAAAATCGGTGCACAACGGCGAAATGCAAATTTTTGAAATACGAGCGATAGAAATTGGGAACCTAGTGGTATTGACCACTCGTTTTCAATTCTATTATTAGAATTTAAATGCCTAGTAGTGGAGATATTATTGGACCAAAGACACGAAATCGAGAGTTCGAAATTCAAAAATTGACCCCCTGGTCGTTGGTTGTATGAGTACTGCTAATTTATAATTACGAGTTTCTATTAGTGCGTGATTGATTGCGCTTGCGCACCGGACAGTTGAAAGTGTTAACAAGACTCGCTTGCTGATAACGTCTGGTTCTAAGTATTTATGGGTACTTAGTTTAATTACGTTTGTTTTATAGGGAAAGGAGAGCTTAGGGTTCAAAGATTTGTATGCTGAAAATTGTTTGCAAAAATCAATGCGCAAAAAGAGTAGATAAGTGTTGTTAGAGGCAATACTAAGTACCGTGTTAAGAGCCTGATGCTAATTTATAATTCATCATAATTCATAATAATTTATATGCAAAAAAAGTAGTTACTAAAGTTCATACATTATATTTGTAAGAATGTTCATCCTCTTAGCCGTCCTTGCACAGCATGCAAATCTTACAAACTAGCCTAAACCTAAATTATTTCATTAAATAACAATTTTATTTACAAATTATAGCTAAAACAACAACATAATTAATTAATTAACGTATAATATATAAGCTAATCTGAAGAAAAAACATATTGCAACCAAATGCTCCGAAAAAGCTCGGATCAATTTAGAGCAATAAACAGAAAAAAAAATTAGTTTAAGAGCGCTCTTACAAGAAAAGTCGAAATAATGCAAAATTGATGATACTAGTCGACGAAATTTAGGACTTTGCGCTCATTATTAGAAACAATGAGTACTTGTTCCAGTAAAAGCGTCTTCTTATCTTTATAAATATCGTTGTAAATATTAGAAAAAGGACTTATTAAATTAGTAATGATTTTTTTTCTGATGGTCGTTTCCGAAAAACCCCGTGAAGCACTGAATGGCGAGCTCTTATTTGGAAATGTTGAGAATTTTACTCTGCTAAACCTGGCTATTTTGTATTACTAATACCCTGTACTTTAGGCATATCAAACTATATTTTTCCTACATACCTTTGAGAAAGAGAAAATCAAAGTAAAACGAACTCGATTTTCTCTCCGAAACAAGTGTCAATTCCTACGAAAATCTACTTAATATCGAAGTCATTTTCATACTCAAGCAATCTGCAACGTTTGCTTATACTGTTGGTATACATTAGTGTTTATGAAATTCTACTATAATTTTTTGGCAATTTTTTGAAAACTACTCTATATTACCGATGACGCGCGCTGCGCCAGCTCAGTGCCGCGGCAGAGCTTGTAGAGGCAGGACGTGTGTCGGTCGGCTCCGCACATTTTCAACGGCGACGACGAGGTTTTTTATCATTGTGTGCGGCGGGCGCCGTGTAAAACGCTATACTGTGTGCGTGTAAACCGCAACGAGAGACTTTGATCCTAGCACTGTTTTTATAGTATTATAATTTATAATGGTACAGTTTAATAAACTACCGGACAGGATTAAAAATATTTGAAACGACCTGACATTCTATATGTATTTATTTGACTCAAGATAGTACTCAGGGTCTGATGATGGAGCCGGAAGGTGGTCACCGGTACCAATCAACCATGCAACTAAACCACTTCGTGTTTAGGCTCGTTTTATTCATCTCAACAAGATCTTTGACACAAGATAGTACTCAGGGTCTGATGATGGAGCCGGAAGATGGTCACCAGTACCAATCAACCATGCAACTAAACCACTTCGTGTTTAGGCTCGTTTTATTCGTCTCAACAAGATCTTTGACTTAAGATAGTACTCAGGGTCTGATGATGGAGCCGGAAGGTGGTCACCGGTACCAATCAACCATGCAACTAAACCACTTCGTGTTTGGGCTCGTTTGATTCGTCTCAACAAGATCTTTGGCACAAGATAATACTCAGGGTCTGATGATGGAGCCGGCAGGTGGTCACCGGTACCAATCAACCATGCAACTAAACCACTTCGTGTTTAGGCTCGTTTGATTCGTCTCAACAAGATCTTTGACACAAGATAGTACTCAGGGTCTGATGATGGAGCCGGCAGGTGGTCACCGGTACCAATCAACCATGCCACTAAACCACTTCGTGTTTAGGCTCGTTTTATTCGTTTCTATAAGATCTTTGACACAAGATAGTACTCAGGGTCTGATGTTGGAGCCGGAAGGTGGTCACCGGTACCAATCAACCATGCAACTAAACCACTTCGTGTTTAGGCTCGTTTGATTCGTCTCAACAAGACCTTGGACACAAGATAGTACTCAGGATCTGATGATGGAGCTGGAAGGTGGCCACGGGTACCAGTCTACCATGTAACTGAACCACTTCGTGTTTGGGCTCGTTTGATTTGTCGCAACAAGATCTTTGACACAAGGTAGTACTGAGGGTCTGATGATGGATCCGGAAGGTGGTGACCGGTACCAATCAACCATGCAACTAAACCACTTCGTGTTTGGCTTCGTTCGATTTGTCGCAACAAGATGTTTGACACAAGGTAGTACTGAGGGTCTGATGATGGATCCGGAAGGTGGTCACCGGTACCAATCAACCATGCAACTAAACCACTTCGTGTTTGGCTTCGTTCGATTCGTCGCAACAAGATCTTTGACACAAGTTAGTACTCAGAGTCTGATGATGGAGCTGGACTGTGGCCACGGGTACCAGTCTACCATGTAACTGAACTACTTCGTGTTTGGGCTCGTTTGATTCGTCGCAATAAGATGTTTGACACAAGATACTACTCAGGGTCTGATGATGGAGCTGATGATGATAGACAGGTACCCGTCGCCACCTTCGCGCTCCATCATCAGACCCTGAGTACTACCTTGTGTCAAAGATCTTGTTGAGATGAATAAAACGTGCCTAAACACGAAGTGGTTTAGTTGCATGGTTGATTGGTACCGGTGACCACCTTCCGGCTCCAACATCAGACCCTGAGTACTATCTTGTGTCAAAGATCTTGTTGAAACGAATAAAACGAGCCTAAACACGAAGTGGTTTAGTTGCATGGTTGATTGGTACCGGTGACCACCTTCCAGCTCCATCATCAGACTCTGAGTATCACCTAGTGTCAAAGATCTTGTTGAGACGAATCAAACGAGTCCAAACACGAAGTTGTTTAGTTACATGATAGACTGGTACCCGTGGCCACCTTCCAGCTCCATCATCAGACCCTGTGTATCTTCAGTGTCAAAGATCTTGTTGAGACGAATCAAACGAGCCTAATCATGTTACTACATGGTTGATTGGTATCCGTGACCACCTTAATCATCATCAGATCCTCAGTACCAGTTCGTTTTTAAACCCTCGTTGATACAAACTTTACAACCTATAGGTACCAAATGCAATGACGAAACATGTAAATAAGCGAGTAGGTACCTATAATTTCTTTCGAGTAATATACCTTCATAAGTACGAGTATGGGGCTATTCATAAATTACGTCGTTTCAAATGGGAGGAGTGGGGGGGGGGGTCTGGACATCGGATGATGGTAACATGACGTAGGAGGAAACAGATTCATCCGAAGCTTGATTTTTGGATGATTTGAGGGGTGGGGAAGGTCAAAAATCGTCAAAAATAGATGACGTAATTTATGAACAGCCCCTATGTACATTTGCACTGCATTTAGTATTTTCGTACTTACCAAATAACAGTTTTAGAACTTTAAAAGTTAAGTACAGTTAGTGTTGTTATGGTTGATTTCAATATGCTTCGCGAAGGATCAAGAATGTTTAATCCATCATTGTAGTGCGAGTGTGGTAGAAGGGATCGGCATACTGAGCTCGCACGGCCTGCCGCAGCGCGTAAAATACCTAAACTCGCTCAACGCCGAAATGTAATAGCGCTCTTAAGAAAATAAACCCTTCACCTCAATATCGCGAACTAAAAAAAATATATCTTCAAGAAGTTGATAAAAAACATCATACACTCAAAATACCTCTTCCAGAAGTTGATTAAAAAAAACACGAATCTAATTGAACCCAATAAGAATCAATGAACCGTAATACGATTAAGTGAAAAGTAGACAATCGTCACAGAACAGTTATTTACCGGCCGCTGGCCACAACGAACACTTTTACTTTCCGAAACCTACTAAAAACAATGATTTGGCGAAAAAGTATGAAAGATCGAGACACCCGCGATCGTGGGAAGGCGCAAAGAATATTGATTAATAGATAGAATGATGCCTTCGCGACAGCGGACATGGAAGAGAACAATCTCCCACCTGAGGATGCCGAAGACCGGGTAGAGTGGAGAAGATTGAGCAGGAAAGCGAACCCTGGCGCTAGGCCGGGAAAACGCTAGGTTGAAGAAGAAGAGGAACCGTGAAGAGGCAATGGCCTCTACAAACGTCACCAATAATGGCAAGCGATTTGCGATACGTAGCCACTTAGCCAGGAATGATCAAAAATCGCATGCCATTTGTCGCGACGTTCGTTGAAGGCTTAAATAATAATTTAATCAGAATTTTACTGGAAGGTGCACGTTTTGCTCACTCATAAAGTGCACTCTTATGCTATGTTTAATATTTAGTGTATTTTATGATTGACCATAAGGAATAGCGATTCCAACAGCATTTTTAAATAATTCATTCTTTAGTTAAAAACCTATTTTTTTTTGCCTACTGTCAATAAAAAACGATTGGTCCTTCTGGCGCCTCTACCATAATTTGATTATGGTCAGTGATCATTGGCGTGAACTTGAAATCACTATAATTGCGCACCAATCAAAACTCAATAAAAGTAAAATTTACCACAAATTGGTCGACGATTTCACTATGACATAGTTAGTTTCGGAGATCTATGCCAATAATATAAAAAAAACGTGCGAACTTGACACGAAAAAATACCTACATACCTATTTTTTGCTATGTCAGTAGTATACGCATGATGTACAGTTGTTTACCTGTAAAAAACAAGATAGAAACATTGGTTAACTTCATCGACAAGGATCATACACATTGGGTGCGTCTCATAATGAATACGAACTTTTGGTATAATTTCAATTTACAAACGTTCAAAACGTATACTAATCTTATGTATAATGCACTAAATCTATATTTTCAATAAGTATAACATAAAAATAATATAACATACAATATACATACCGCCGTTTGGTATAACATACAAATAAACTAATTACATTTAATATAACATTCATTATGCATATAAATTAAAATAATGAATAACATCTCATATAAGTATGTGAACAAAACATCAGTAAAATTATTTGGATAGCTCAGTATTTCATAGGTCATCGAAACTAATTACTGTCAGAAAAGTAGGTTAGGTTAGAACTGTGACTCCCCAGAAAAAAAAACTGCTACCAGAAAAGTAGGTTAGGTTAGGTTAGAACTGTGACCCCTCAGAGAAAGAAACTGCTACCAGAAAAGTAGGTTAGGTTAGGTTAGAACTGTGACCCCTCAGAGAAAGAAACTGCTACCAGAAAGGTAGGTTAGGTTAGGTTAGAACAGTGACCCCTCAGAGAAAGAAACTGCTACCAGAAAAGTAGGTTAGGTTAGGTTAGAACTGTGGCCCCTCAGAGAAAGAAACTGCTACCAGAAAAGTATTAGATTAGGTTAGAAATGTTACCCCCCCAGAAAAATAAAAAGTTAGGTTTATTGCGTGGTATTTGTTTTGTATATTACCTATATTATTTCAACGTTATACCTTTTTATACTTATCATAAACGATATTATATGTAAAGTTCATTATACATTATAACATTATAGAATTCATTGTTATACGTATTGCACGTTATACTTATTGCACGTTATGCCATTCAAAATTATACTAATTGAATTTATATATTCTGAGCAATATATTATAGGTTTGTATACGTTCTATTACTTACCCATACACATTTTAGTATGCTTTATAGGTACACGTTCGTGTCTTTCTTGAGACATGACAAAGTTAAGGGGATCAAAAGCAAATTTTTACTATTCTACATCCTTACAGACGGGATACATTTTAGGTTTCCGTACCCAAAGGGTAAAAACGGGACCCTATTACTAAGACTCCGCTGTCCGTCTGTCTGTCTGTCTGTTTGTCACCAGGCTGTATCTCATGAACCGTGGCAGCTATAGACAGTTGAAATTTTCACAGATGATGTATTTCTGTTGCCGCTATAACAAATACTAAAAACCAAATAAAATAAGTACCTATTTAAGTACTCCCATACAACAAACGTGATTTTTTTGTCGTTTTCTGCGTAATGGTACGGAACCCTTCTTGCGCGAGTCCGACTCGCACTTGGCCGGTTTTTTCAGTACTTGTGACTCAAATATGTGAGACCAATGGTGTCGCACGCCGACTGCCGGTGTCTGCGGTCGGGTTCCAACTTGTACATTAATCATTCATCTGTCAAAAACCTAGCATAGTCAGACAAATAGCCTGCACTATCCATTCAATTCAAATCCTATATATCCTTCAATTTCTCTAATCCCACTCCATACGCTGATTAACAAAACTTTACATTTCAAAACGTCAAATCACCATATGCTTAAACATTTAAAAGTGAACGTTAGTACCTTTGTTTAGAGTTGATTATAGAATGACACGCGTAATGAAATATTACGTTTTGATTGAAAAATAAAATCACGCTTATTACCTAGCCCATAAAACAGCCGCCGTTGACAAATACGCGACTTTCGCCGCACCTGCGCGCGCGCATTGCTTTCCCGTTTCTTACTTAGACGGCAATTCAAACTTACATTGTATTATTAAAATCATATCTAAATGATGTGTCGCTCGTGCACTTTGCTAGTACTTCAAATAAAAAATCAATCTGTTTATTTCAATTTAACAACATTAACATTTCTTAAATTCATTTTATTAATTAACTTATCCGTACACCTACCTACTTGTAGGTGTTTGCGCGAGCGAGACGATCATTTTGATGTCACAATGTATGTTGGAATTGCTCTCCGGTCCGACGTGAACGAGCTTCCAAACTAGACTTTTCACCCTTGTACCACAGCCACTGTTCGAAATTTTGACATTTGCGGCAATAATGTCTTTTTCTTCTTGTCTGTTAACCTTCCGTGATTCTTCTCACTTGATGGTCTCATCGGAAAATCAGCGCTGGAAACCACCAGCAACATGCTGAGATGGGGACATTTCGTATTTTGTGTTTTCTTTTATATTATGTATTGTCTCGTTTGTATGTGCTTACGAATAAATTCTATTCCATTCTAATAATGCAGTCGGCAGTGATCTCGCGCTGTAATACTGCTGAATTAATGCTGTAGTTTGAAGACTAAGGTCTTCATATCAACACTGGTCTGTACGTCAAGCGATCAGAACCCAGTAAACTCTCGCGCATTTTTTCTTGCGCGCGCACGAACGAAAAGGAAAGTAACGCCGGACGCTGCTTTCCAATAGTCGCCATTATGTTCGATGAAATAATCGCTGCTCAAATATGATCGATGCTCAACTGATGTGAAGTGAACAACGAAAGGTAAAATCTTGTCTGTCAAATAGTTATGGAGTGACATTGGAAAACTAATTCAATTGTTTACCCGGTTAAGGTGACATTCAGATATCAACTGCAGCTTCACTGTTGCGATATTACTGCGGCGGCGCGCGGCGCTGATGCCTTTTTATTATGCCGGACTCTTTGATAAAAATGAGAAACGGGTTGAAGGTATTAAACGTGGCATTAATGAGCAGACATCGTAAATTTTATAGCATTTTTGGTGCAGCGGAGTGGTGTTAACGGAATTGGTATAGATAATTCCAACTGAAATGCTATATTAAGGTTAATATTAACGTAATTAACGCTAATTAATCATTAGCACAGTATAATAAAGAGTACTAACGTACAGTATGGACACTCCCTGCCTCCCGTTGAAAATGCCGCCCACCCGCTCTCGGTTACCTCACAGTTACCGGCTGGCAAGGACGCGACGACGCGGTGCGCAGAGCGGAGGCCACGTAAAATATTCAAATATTAAACAAATATTTACAAAACCTATCAGATCACACTGAAAACAACACAATATCTATATGAACAAAAAATCATGTTTTCAACTTACGTAATATTTTGGTGGAATGAATTTCCTTACTAAAATTTTGTTACTTCGTTTATACTGATTCAAAATAGGAAACTATTATATAAATCGAGCTTAGATACCCACCTTACAACATAATACGATTCTTATTTCTTCCTAATTCGCGCAATGACTTTTGAGTCATTGAGGTCATCGAACTTGACAACAAAATGGCGGAAACCCTAGCACGTCTTATCTCACTCACACAAGCATGGTACGCGTTCACCTACACGAGCTTAGACTGTGTGCGTAGGAACGCGTTTGTTTCATACATTTGATCGCCAGTGTCCGAGGTGTGTCATTAGGGTTGAAATTGTTTATGCCAATTCCGTTAATACCACTCCGCAGCACCGAAAATACTATAAAATTTACGATGTCTGTTAATCCTCCTGGGCCTCCCATTTTATCGATGAAATTGACAGTGACACCACCGCGTCGCAACAACAATCCAGCTCAATGGTTGCAGATCGCTCTTTAGTGATAAGAGTTAGTTTACACCTGCAATAATATGTTACACAACGAAGGCCGCAAAAATATCTGACATCACGATCGTATTTGTAGAGCATCGATCGTATTTTCATAAGAGCGTGTCACATATTTTTGCGGCCTTCGAAGAACATATTATTGGTGACTGTACTTGTTGTACTGTACATATTTATATATTGGCTAAACAAAACAAGTTAGCAATTTGTATTGGTTTTCTATTTACCTCCCACAAGTCCCACAACTAACAACTGCTCGTAAGCATAACATACATACTCAGTTACAACACTCACAGAAATAGAAAAAAGTTCTCGTCACACAATTTCTCTATTAAGTAATGTACGCTTTCGTCAACACACTCTTGACTAACCATTTGTAGATCTTATGTCTACGGAATAAGATTCACAAACGATCAGTTAACAGTCAAAAAGTGACACAAGTGAAAGACTTTCATCGGATCTTGGGTCGTTTTAAAATTAAATTATTCAACGGTTATGTAATAGGTTATTAAAGCCAGCTGTCAGCGCTGATGTTTAGAATAGGATTGGTGGTAAGTAATC
The DNA here is from genome assembly GCF_910591565.1 of Cydia splendana. NCBI lineage: Eukaryota > Metazoa > Arthropoda > Insecta > Lepidoptera > Tortricidae > Cydia > Cydia splendana. The sequence continues at coordinate 20,290,985 of NC_085967.1, read as the reverse complement.
GTGTGATAATCTTTAGTTTAGTGACGATTAAGGTATAATAGGAGAGGCGAATGAACTCACAGGTGTCGTAACGTGACAGACTAAACTAAGCACTTATGTTGTTAGATATACACACGAGAGCAATTAAAACGAATTTTGTATAGATTTTGAAAGAAAAAATACTCGTATCTTTATTAGGATTAGCAATAAAATATGAATAAAATTAAAACTACTTTTATTTAAGGGAAGTAGGTGTACTTACGTCAAGTTAACAATGACAAATTGACAGCTTATTGCTCATAAGTATTCAGTTCTTTATGGCTGTTACCTTGGAAAGAGGTTTTAAACTCTTTAGACTTAACCTTAGGTAGGGTGACAGTAAATTTCAATTAAAAAATTAGGTATGATAAAAAGATAATTTAGTTGTGTTAGTGCTACATAAATGTGATCGCCATCAAATTACTGAATTAGAAAAATTGGTTCCTGATCACCGATTAAATTTCACCGTGTATTTTACCCCCTGAAATCCGATGTCTGCTTAGTGCTTATGAGATAAATCATACTTGACTACACCACTGCATAATCATCGTTTACTATACGTCTATACACGGTGGCATAAAAATAACTGCATTCGCGATTTCGGGGTTGGTCCCATAGTAAAAGTTGCTCAGTATAATCCCAAAACCTCCCTGGCAACGGGAATGCAGTTATTTTTTAGCCAGTCCTGTATAAAATGCCGGTTGTACACACTCGTCGAGACATCCCGAGACAGGCCGAGAACGAGTGTGTACATACTGCTCCCTCCTCGTCTCGCTCTTACTCGTCTCGTCGTTCTTCGATTAGCTTGGAGCGTTGCCGAGACTTGGCGAGAGGCTCTCAACGAGTGTGTACAGCACGCATAACATGCGCACGCGCACGCCATGCTGCGCAGGCCACGTGCTTCAATCGGGAAAGTGAGAGTCTGTCGATCGGTTGACGACAATCGATCGACAGACATATTAGATAACATCCAAGATGCACAACTTTTTATTATAACCCGCACAGACATTGACACGCGATACTTACCATGTTTTATAGGACGTGCATTTCCCAGATATAAAAAGTACACGGACATTGTGTTTTTAACTAACTGTAGGTTTTATTTATGATGACTGGTGGGATGGGATATGTTACTTTTTACAATTTCGAAAAAAATGGCGACTGGCGGGGATATGTTAGAGTTAGAGAGACGGTTAGCGCCACTTGCACCACACCACTAACCCTGGGTTAACCGGTTAAACCGTTAACCCAGTATCAAATTGTACTAGTAACTATGGTAACTCCAGGTTTATCCGGTTAACCCCGGGTTAGTGGGAAGGTGCAAGTGGCCCTTTGGACTTAAATTTAAAAGGGAATGGTGAATTCGGTCGGAGAGTTCGTAAAAGCTCGAGTCTACTTAGCTACGAGTCCTATTTAGGATTAGACCCAGTTTTTTAAGATTCTAGTCATTAAGTTGAAACCTGAATTATTTTAACCTTTTTAGAAGCTCTAACTTTCTGTAGGAAATCGAGTCCTTTACAGTAACAATTTTCAAGATGTTTTTATGATGGTAAACAATCACCGTTGCCCATGGACACCCGCTAGCCCGCTACTACATAGGTGCGTTGTCCGCCTTTAAGATGGACTAATGGTTGAGCGCTCTTTTCATCAAATTGTATGTACCTATCATTTTTGATATTTCTTCTTAGGTTATATGTATGTATATGAGAAAACTGAAAGAAAAATCCTTTAAGTAACCATTACAATTATGACAAATCACATCACCCATTCATTAATACAAAACAATAACCAAATGGTCATACATTTGAAGAATCTCACTCTTATAATGCGTGTGAAAGATTTTTTCACCCATTAACGATTTTCCCATGGAACGTGTATAATCAAACGCTAATAGAAAGCAGAACATCTAATTTGCATGGAACATGTGAAACTGGTGAAGGAAAGAGATAGAATTACACTGATTAAGTCATACATACATAGATATAATTACGCCTATTTCCCGGAGGGGTAGGCAGAGATCACGGATTTCCACTTGCTACGATCCTGACATACCTCTTTCGCTTCATTCAATTTCATTAAGTCATACAATGTTTTTAAAGGTGTTGTCGCAGAAGTAAGTAAGTAAGGTAGGCTTAGGACTTTCGAATGATCCACGGAACATGGCGGATCGTGTTCCAGACATTTTTATTTATTATTTGCATTCTGCTGTTTAATGTATAATTTTGATAGGGTATTATGCAGTGAATGGCAAGCGCAATGGGTGCAGTTAATGAAGAATTCTTCTGGAAATGCGAATAACTAATTCTTTGGACATCATTCGGCGGTTTGTGGTCTCGGCCGCCATTATGCTTTGTACTGCTGCTCCAGCTATCCTCCAGTGCATCGTGAAGGCCTCGACGGATGACTGAATATCGACGACTGTTATATAATCTCTAATATATGTACTTGACATTGGCAAAGTGCCCTGGTAGCAGAGAAGCCATTATTACGAATAAAAAAAAAAAAAGGTAGGCTTAAGGTACCCTTTCGGATTCAGGTTGCGTTCAATTTATATTTGCCTTAATAATCGTAATTGACCCAATAAGACATATAATCACACGTATGTCTTGGATTTGCATGTCACCGCGCAGGTTCTGGTCTGATACCGTCGACGCGACGCCGGCGCATAGTTATTACCACGCTTTCTTGACGGCTTAACTCGATACTATTATTTACTTTCTGTTGGAGCAAAGCAACTATTAAGAATTAGGTTTGAACTAACTTCGTCTGCGTGGGATAATGATTATGATTGATAAAAGCATACTATCCTTCGGGCCTAAAACCATCTCCACACCCAATTTCATCTAAATCGGTTCAGCGAGGGTTTAAGCGTGAAGAACTAAAGACAGAGTTATTTTCGCATTTATAATATTAGTAGGAATTTACTATAACTTTGTCATTAAAGTTTAAATGTATAAATTATCTTAAGTCATGTTAAAACCGGCCAAGTGCGAGACCGGTGCGGTTCCGTACCATTACGCAAAAAAGGACAAAAAAATCACGTTTGTTGTATGGGAGCCCCACTTAAATATTTATTTTATTTTGTTTTTAGTATTTGTTGTTATAGCGGCAACAGAAATACATCATCTGTGAAAATTTCAACTGTCTATCACGGTTCTCGAGTTACATCCTGGTGACAGACAGACGGACAGACGGACAGCGGAGTAGTAGGTAGGAGGTAGGTCCCGTTTTTACCCTTTGGGTACGAAACCCTAAAAAATAACCGTCTCTATCAAGATCTGATCATATTCAGCAGTATTCCCTACAAAAACCTGCTATCTTGCACAAAAAAAACTAAATCCAAAGCGTGTTTCGCTAAAAATACCCTATTGCGGTTCTCCTGCGCAGCGTTTACATCCCTATTTTCCAGAACCTTCTAAACACTATATCACTCCACACAAAAAGTAACCTTATTAGAAAGGGTTAAAGTGAATATTTCAACGGGAGAGTTGAGTAAGATAGGAGTTTGTAGAGTTACATGCGTGTGCGCAATGCGGAAGCGTCGACCGCAACCACTGACAGACAGACACATAATTTGTATGTACATTAACCGCGCTCCGGCTTTGTCGGCGAGGGAAAACAAATAATTTAATTCCTGTGGAAAGTTAGACATAAAATAGGTGTACTTTAGATAAATTGAATCTAGACAGACGCCATTAGAGATGATAAGCTAGAGAGTAATGAACTTATTTAACCCAAAACATTTTTTAAATGTCATAGTAACCGAGCAGACGAGCCGCCTGATGGGAAGCGGTCATCGTCGCCCATGGACATAATAATCGGAGGAGCCATTATGCTTTTTGAACCCTCGAGAACTTTGAATACCCGCATCTTTAAGAACCCCAAGTTGTAGCGCAAAGGAGAATACATAGGATATCTAGTTACCTCATACCTCTCATAACAAACAATCATATAAGAATTTAGAAAGATTTCGTAAAGAACAAACACACCGTATATAGCATAAGGGTAAGACATAATGAAGCTAAAGATCTTCAAATGAGGATCCTTAACCATGAAGGACCAAGAAAGAATTTAGACTAGAAGATGAACAAGAGTTCTAAGTCACAAGAACCGTCGCCATATAATAGAAGTTATGCTCTTATTTTAGAACGACATTCTGACATAAATAATATGAAAGACTTAATTATTGCTGGACCCATCGCGAGCGCGGTCTTCTAACCGAAGGGTGTGGTATTTCGGCAGTTCCGTGGGAATCTGCCGAATCTACACCTGAACAAGTGACGGATGCAGGGAAAAAACTGTGCCGCCAAAATGATTTTCAGCTTATAAGATTACTAGCGACCCGTCCCGGCTTCGCACGGGTTAACAAATGATACCCCTAAACCTTCCTCAAGAATAACTCTATTGATAGGTGAAAATCAGTTCAGCAGTTTTAGAGTTTATCGCGAACAAACATACAAACACACAAACAGACGCGGCGGCGGACTTTGTTTTATAAGGTGTAGCGATTATAGGGGCCCATAAGTTGCTTGAAAATAAATGATATTTGAATTACATACTTAATTTTGATTTGATTAGAGATATTATAATCAGCTACCGCGACTACCTTTCAGCGTACATAGTCGTGAGATTGATAAGGAGGTAGGTAATACAATCGGATATGTTTATTACAATTAACATTGTTGTCTTTGCCCCAATTCTGGTCACGATTATTTTTGTCTATTGTCGATCTAAATCAATATTTCTTGGGATATGGTGTCAGTGTCTAATGGAAGCAGTGTTAATTTAATTATTTACTGACTGTTTTACCTTCCTTATAGATGTAACGGGTATCATATCAAATGAAAGACTACCACTGTGAGATAAAGTCACATTCCGAATAATGAAAAATAAGAAACATTTATATATTTAAGACACCACCAGAGAACATAACAAAAAGATAACAAAATGTTCACAAAATCAAGAGGGTGCTGACTCCTGGCCTATTGTTCCACGCTAGTCTTCGATGTCTTCAATTGGGTTAATGTCAAAATGACCAGTCCTAAAGCTGACCTCAGGCTTTAATTTCCGGCCTCCCTTCCGCTAGGCTTCTGGGGATATCATCTCATCGTATCCTTACCACCAAGCCAGGAGCTGATTGTACATGCTTCAGAAGGAATGACATGTGAAGATCGCGCATTCCATATTTGAAATCGTCGCTATACTTACTCAACCTTATATCTGCAACAATCATTTGATGGAAATGTCGCTTTTCTTTCATTCGGAATACGGGTGTTTTTGTCATCAAATGAGTGTTGCAGATACGAGGTTGAGTAAGTATAGCGGCGAAATGCGCTCTCGTGTGCTTTCAGTTAGCAATCCAAACAATTCAGTCAGACGTTCAACTGGTTATGATACGAGGTAACGCGGGACTCACTGTCGTCAGCGATGGTGAACTCACAGGTCTAGAATGTACGAGATTGCCTGTCAAACATCAAAAGTGCGACGAAACCGGAATGATATTAAGTGCCATTGGAAGTACTGAATACAGACATAATAGGTGATTGCGTACATTATTTGCTTTTGTAACAGTATAACCATAATCATCCAACATACCTATCTCCTGAATACAACTGTTCGTATTTTCCACCTTGGCACATCCAGCGGCCGTTATAAAGCTAAAATGTGGTCATGTTTTATTTATTTGCGCATACGCGTTGTTCACGGCATCAGACTTAAAAATAAAGCAATTAGAGAGATCAACGGACTCTAGAATCTCTAGATAATGTTTATGGCCACCATACGGTGCAGTTTATTCAAATGAAGCCGTAATCGTAAATAGCACGGGTGTAAACATGGATTTATTTATCCGTTGATTTGGATAAATTATTCGTTTTACGACTTCGAGAGCTGTCACTACAGTATGTATGGCCTGGGTAAGTTAAGTAACAGTAGAGTTACAGGTCGGTAAAATCCACACAATTTATAGTAGGGATATTTAGGTGTTTTACTGTCCGTATCTAATCTCGAGATGAGACCACCATTTACCGCCAATTTTGATATATCTAATACCTTTCAACGAGCAATTCTTGTTTATTTAATTATTTATTTATTTCGAGGATCTCGGAACCGGCTCTAACGATTTCGATGAAATTTGCTATATCGGGGTTTTCGGGGGCGATAAATCGATCTAGCTAGGTCTTATCTCTGGGAAAACGCGCATTTTTGAGTTTTTATATGTTTTCCGAGCAAAGTTCGGTCTCCCAGATATTGTATTTTAATATATGCGTGATCCCTAGTTCTGTATACGGAATGAGACCTTCCTGACCTTCAGAACCGATCCTACTTGCGACAAAATTAAAATCCTACTTGAAAAACTTGTAGCAATCAAGAAATGTTCTCCCAAAAAATTTAGCAACTCATGTACTAGCAACAAAGCATTCCAGGTTTTAAATAGTTAGCATTCCACTTGGAGTTTAGTAACCCCAAGTTCTGTATCGGGTCCAAATTTCCCGGCCGCCCCACAGGCAATTAACTCGGGGCGTGTCGCGGCCCGCGCCGATTTAGTGTTATGTGCGCCCGCGCTGCGTATGCGCCGATATACGGACGGGGCGGAAAGAGAGCTTTAAAAGAATCCAAATTTTGAGAAATTTACTCATTTCCTGCAAATCTATTCTCCGCACTAACCTTTTTTCCATAAATAATAATATAATAAACGGAATAAAAGGATAAGTTCGCCTTTGTACTGCCTATCCTATGCCATAATTTGTGTTTTGTCTTTTATACAATAAAGAGCTTATACATACATACATACATAATTTCAGTAACAATCCCACATCTGAAAATACGTTTCTCAAGAAAGGTCTTGTCAACTGTCGGCACGTGTTACCAGCCGAGCCGATTTAGTGTTATGTGCGCCCGCAATGCGTGTGCGCAGATACACGGACAGCGAGGAAATAGAACTTTAGAAGAATCGGATTGAAAAATTGAACTTAAAAGATAAAAAAGATATTAGTTACTTTACAAACTTTACGTTACCTACTTTACAAACCTATTCTGAAAAATATTTATTCTGAAGTGACAACTTTCTTCAGAAAGGTTGGATTCTTGTCAAAGTTCAGCTGTCAGCTTGTGTCACAGGTTTTCAGAAGTCGGATGGTATGGAAAATCAGATAAATCGATCTCCCTGTCGTACAGCTACAATGTTACTGGCAGTCCGGTCGAGTCTCCAAAATATATGAAAACTATCTGTGAAGTTTGCATATGTTCATGGCGGCCCTTACACAATTCATTCTAGTTTTGCTATCTACAAACTTTTCTCCTCTATTCTTCTCTCTATCATCTATTACTCTATCACTCTCTATCTCACTCGTTTCCTACTTGGCAGTCCTACTCACACCAAAAGCTGTTACTGGCCCCAGGTGTCGCCAAATAGTATAGTCATGTCATAGCTCGGCACTAGTTAGCTCGGCGCTCGTGCGCCCGAATATGGCTGAGTCGAAGTGGTCGCCTTGGTCGAAATCGGCCGGAAGGATCATCATCATGTCATAATAAAAAACCATTCATTCTGACTTTTCCTCTTATCGAACAAACAGTTTTTGATTTTGTTCTACAAACTACCCAGCACTGTGTCCCAACCAAGACCGACTACTCCATTTCTTTGTGGTAATTGAGAGCGTCTTCCTCTTCCTAGTCAGGATAATGGCATGCCATGTTGCGGACCCGAAGAGAATACTTATTGGCCTTAAGTGTGCCTTTAATTGTGTCGTTAATTACATGGAGAGATTTACCTGAACTTTATACGGAATGGAATTGGGGAGTTTTTGCCGTGGACTTGAGCCGATATTTTGTATTGGCCAGTTGAATATAAATACAAGTTTGAAGAATTCAGAGCATTGCTACATACCTAGTTTGTTTCTAGAGGAAAGTTCTACGAGCAATTTGTAATCCGTTGTCGGACTTTAAGATGGGAGTACTCTCTTTTCGGAAGGTCGTATCGGTCCGGAAATCCCGCGGACGTCAGTTCATTCCACAGTTTAGCTGTGCGAGATAAGAAGTTTCTGGAGAAACGCACAATTGAGGATTACCAACCATCTAAGGGAGCATTCCACGGGCTGCCCCGTACAAAGGCATTTTATTTCCTGTGTTGCGACTTTTTTTTTTCGGCATTTAAAGCAGGCGATTATTTTTCTGTGCATATTTTTGACCATTTTTCATAGAAAAGGAAACTCTTATACCAGCAAATCTTCAAAAAATTCGCGTTTGTACGGGAAAAACGGTAGACAATTTCATGGAATGCTCCTAAGTGGTTAGGAATGTAAAGAAATAATATGTAAATAAAGATGTAAGTACATGTAAGAGGTAAGCACCTAATATATAAGTAGTGAAGGGTCTGTTATGGAGCATTAGTATTCTTATTTATTCTATTATCGTAGCAACAGCCGTTTAACAAATCAACCCTGTCAACGCTACGTAACACGTATCTTGTCAATCCGCTCACGCAACAACTTTCTACAGGAAAGCAACCATCTTAATTACTAATTTACTAGATATAATTAGTAATTACTAGCCTCCGTGTATAATTAGGAACGGCTAAGGCTATCACGTACCGGTGATACGGACGCTGTAAAATGATCGTAAAAGGGAAGGTCTAAAGCTCTTAACACGCTTTAAAGGTTACTTTCCATTTATTTCCACTATGAAATCCCTACTAATGTTTTAAATGCGAAAGTGACTCTCGGCCCGATTCGAAGACACGAAAAAAAACTTCACTTTTGACAGTGACATATCCGATTCATATCGTATCTTTAGCAAACTTTAGACGTATCTTAACGAATCAGACCGTAAGTCTGTTACCTCTTCACGCTTCATGCATAAACCGTGAACCCTGAACCGATTTAGATGAAATTTGGTTTGGTTTATAGACAATTATAGGAACTCGAGGAAGGACCTTTTTGTTATTTTTTTCATGTAATTTCCAGGATTTCTCGAAGATGGGTGAACCGAATAGGAAAATTATGTTTTTTTAAAGGGTAGGTAAAACACCGCGTATAAACCATAGAATTATTTAATCATCATCATTAGGGCTCGAACTTTAGTGCGTATGACGTAAAAATGACGTGATTTGCAGACAGGATTATGTGGTAAATAAACTATCACAACGTAATTTTTTTTTCTATCTGAATGATTATGTCCATCAAAGACGTTAGGTATGTAATTACTGCTTGTGTCAAATGGCGATAACTATCTATCTATCTATCTATCTATCTATCTAATACCTTTAAACGAGAAATTCTTGTATATTTATTGACTAAATATATTTGGGGGATCTCGGAAACTGCTCTAACGACTTCGATGAAATTTGCTATGTGGGTTTTAGGAGGCGAAAAATCGATCTAGCTAGGTCATATCTCTGGGAACACGCGCATTTTTGAGTTTTTGTATGTTCTCCCAGATATTATATATAATACCTTTAAACGAGCAATTCTTGTATATTTATTTATTTATATATTTCGGGGATCTCGGAAACTGCTCTAACGATTTCAATGAAATTTGCTATATGGGGGTTTTAGGGGGCGAACAATCGATCTAGCTATTTCTTGTCTCTGGAAAAACGCGCATTTTTGAGTTATTATATGTTTTCCGAGCAAAGCTCGGTCTCCCAGATATTCGTTTCATTAAAGATGTTAATAAGTGGTAATTGTATACGAAAATACTATAAAATAATTCTATGTGTGGTTTACCGTCATCGGCACTAAATATTTCAGCCCTCGTCATCATATTTATTCTTTTTGACATTAAGTCTTATTTTTTCAATTTGCTGGCTGTACATAAAACGGAGGTTTATATTTATAATAAGGAAGTGTGCTTACGTGCATAAACTGCATAAGCTATAAAATTATCTAGATATCGCCTAGGTATTTTATTTAAGTAGCTATTTTATTTTATTTATAGCTTTTATAGTTGAATAATAAATATTTTATTTAATAAACTTTGCGTTTATATCCATTTAATTCGTGCAAAAAGAGGTTGGTATGAAAATAGTAGTTTAGTATGGGTTTAATTTTATTAGCCGGGATAATGAATGTGGGTTTATTAAATTAGATATCGCTACTTTAGCTCGCTAGCGAGTTCCACTTTTCTCTCATATAATACTAGAATTTACATTACACATAAATATTTATTTTATAACTAGATGGTGTATTTTTATATATTTGTATTCTAGATTAATTAGGGCATTTTCACTTAACTGTAGGTATACCATTAACGGCCGGTTAGAAATCGTCACAAAACTGACAGTCAATGTCAAAAGCCATACATTTTGTCAGGAATGTGACGGTTAGACGTTACTGAAAGATGAGTTACGTCGCGTTTTAAAGTACAAGTTAAAATGAAAATGCCCATTAACGTTTCATATGTGTGTGGTAGTCCTGGGTCCTGGGTTCAAACCTCGGTTGTGCAAATCAGGGTTCCACCTCGGTTATTAATAGAGCAAGAAAAAACCGTTCTCGAAACCAATTTTAGAAGATGACTAAATGAAAATTCGATCAGGACATCCTCATACGCAGACAAGAAGTTAAAATAATTGTTTAATTCTCGTTATGTTAATCAGTAAAATATAACATTACTTAATGATAGTTAATACCTATTCAAGTAGGAATAAGTACTTAGTCCAAATCCTAGATATATTGCGTTATTTCGATAAGAAAAAAGCAATTATGCGCAACAAAACCAGTCAAAACATCGTATTCGAAAGGGGCCATATATAATTATTGACAAATGACAATAAGATGCCTTTTGAATCCTTTTGCTTCAAAACTACACAGTGCCGCGTAAAACTAGGCGCGCCAGAGTTCGCGCATCGCGCTAATGCTGACATTATTTTTACATTACAGGACAGCATTAAAACAACATCATGCGCACGCGCAGCTTACATCAGCGCGGGTATTTTATACTGGGGACAATAATGACAGAAATGTATGGGGAACTCTGCACTTTCGACTCCAGCGACGGCAGCGACGCTTCTTGGCACGGCACATTGGAAACTAAACTGATCTAAGTATTTACTTGATTAAGATACCCTTAATTTGGCAAAGTTCGTCCTTTCGCCCTTTATGTATTATTTTTTCGTTACCAGAACCATTACGGCTATTTACCTACCGGCTCACTACCTTGATTTTTTTGTGCCGAGTTTGGGTTAGCGCCCGAGCTACGAGTTTAACCCCTGACTACCCCCCAAAAGGAAGAGAAAAAAAACCGCTTCGGCGGTCCAGCCTGCGCCATACTTCTACCTACTTGTAGCTATTTGGTCCAGTTTAGTTTTAATGTTCGTATAAATTAAGAATGAGGAATACCTTTACGAAATATTGTCGCCGCGTATAATCAATTGGAAATTTTCGGCAATTCTCACGCATATATACCAACTTAATTTCTCACGTTTGAGATATTTGAAGCCCAAGTGTCTCCGCTGATTTGCGCTGCGCATGCGACCGGTTAACTTCACATAGTACCATCATTGACACTGTTCAATGATCAAACATAACCCTTATTACATAGGGATAGAGTCTACCAACGATCAATTAAATGTTGATGTTAGTACCGGATCCGTGACAGCTTAAATCACATACTTACTTAGCATCGCCGTACCCATTCCGAGCAAGGATAATCAAGTTACTTTTTACCCTATTTTACGGTAACCATATTATTATTATATTAACCATATTTCATAGCCTATAAAATAAAAAGTTGGTAACGTTGAAATTAAGGGAGCTACGAGTGGGTACATGGTGTCCAATGGCAGATTTCCGATTTTAAATTCAAATAATTTTCGAACGCGAAGTACGAAAGTTATGGTATGGTACTTATACCTAAGTAACACTTTAAAATATACCTAACTTAACTGTGCATAATGGATTGAACAAGGTCGATGACTGGCATTATTTTGACAGATGGGTGAAAAATTGTAAGTAGTTAGAACCTGCATAGCATCATATTGTATAAGACAAGCACATTTCTATACAACGTGTCGTTGTACGCAACTTGGTCAAAATTCTTTTTGTTGTCTTATTATTGAACTGTTTGTTGTATTTGTGTATTCTACCAAATAAATAAATAAAAAATCGAGTGCTATTGCATGCCTTTCTAGCTGTAGATTATAAATTACATGAGAAAAAGTTAAAACAAATTCATCTCATACAAAAAGCTCCACTGCGCCACATTTTTTGGGGACAAAAAAATAAGACATTGAAAAGAATTTTGACCCAACTACGCAGTGTGTGCCTTCAATCAAAAAACCAAGGCGTAATAAGTCTCGCTTAGCTCGGTCTGCGTTGGCAACGCGCCACGCAGGGCCCTGTGTAATTTGTATTGACTGCTTTCATGCGCCGGCGCAATCGATCCTGACGCTGCATCGATCCAATCATTTTTACACCCAGAAATGATAGCGGTCGCGTCAGAAATTATAGCTGATGTAGTTTAAAAGCCTTGTAGAAGTGGCAATGTGACGTGATTTTAGTTTAGTGTATAATTGTAGATGTGGCAATTTTGGTTCTGCTTTTTTTAATTGTCTACTGTAATAGTAGCTAGATAATATTAGAAAATTATTGCATCAATAGGTTATGAAACTTGTTAATTCTGAAAAATAATGAATAACTTAATTGTAAACTAGCTTATTCATAACTTTAACCCGACGTCTGTTAAATTTTGTCACTTTGTAACAAACTTCAACTGTCAAAATGACAGATAGGGTCAAACTATATTAGGCATTTTAGATCTAAAAGAGTTGAAAGATGTTTATAAATAACGCCCTAAGCTTTTGTCAAGCTATTCAACCACACGGTGTATATGTCGGCGGCCGATCGTAAGATCAGGCATATCGTGAAAGGTGAAAATCTTTGACTCGTACCCTGAGTCGACGGAGCCCCGCTACGCGGGCCCCTATTTCTGGACAGTTTGCCCTTCGGCCATCTGAAGCAACCTAACGCACCTATCCTACCTATATATTTGTTTAATGTGACTATCGTCAAAACATTACACAGGAACATTACGATCTGCCTGATCTTACGATCGGCCGCCGACATATACATACAAGGTAAATTCCAAATTAGTCACCGAGAGGGAAACCAGCTCCATCAGGTTCTGCGCAAGCGCAAATTGATCACTTTACAGGGAGCCTTGATAACTTAGAAATCGATAATGTAAAATTTCTAGTACCCTTATTATAGACTTTCACCTTATCGGGCCGATTTATGGTCGATAGCTATCAAGGAATATGAGTATGTTATTTCATGATTGGGAAAGATATTATATAACTACTTAAATAATTTAGACGCTGCAGTAACCATGGTATAATAATATACTCCGCCTGGTACTCCATTCCCGTCTTTTCTAGGTCACCTAACTGACACAAGCCTACGTCATCATGCGACAGCGCTATATGATAATATGCGATAGCGCTATATATAGCGGCCATGTTGTTGTGACGTAGGCCTGTGTCACTCTGGGAATAGAAGACCATGTTTTATTAGACTATGGCAGTAACTAACAATGAAACAAAGTGCATTAGGTTAATTGCAATATACCATAATGCTCATAGAAGTCAAAAGTTTTGCAATTAGTAAAATGGACATTATTTCAATTAGCTAGGTACTCCGAAGTTTTTAAAACAGCAACCAAATTAAGTCTAGTCTACCTTGCAAATATCAATGGTTTTCATTCTTTATTATTTACTTCAGGCAACAGATTGCAATGGATAATTAAAGATAAAATAAGATAAGATAATATTTATTAATTTAAAACTTAAAATGCTAATTTGATTGATATCATGGTAATTATACAATTTATACTTAAATACACATAATTAATATCAAACTTATTACAATAAAAGGTAACCTAAAATAAAAAGATTAAAAACAAAATTAAAAACAACCTAAAATTAAAAACTAACTAAAATTAAAAAAAAATACTAGTACAGTCACCTGCAATAATATGTTACTCTTCGAATGCCGCAAAAATATGTGACACGCTCTTATGGGTTTACAAATAAGATCGTGTCAGATATTTTTGCGGCCTTCGTTGTGTAACATATTATTGCAGGTGACTGTACATTCATAGATTCAACTTATGAATGATGAATGGATGGATGTATGAATTGAATGTCAAACAAGCAAAACGTATTAAAACATTTTAACCCCGACTGTGATTTTTTCTGTAAAACAACTTCTCTTTTCGAATCCTGTTATGGACCAAAGTTGTAGTATTGGCCTATATGGGTGGCAGTGTTGCCAGATGGTCACAAAAGTCACATTTTACGTGACTTTTCGCCTTCTCGTGTGACATGTGCGTGACTTACGATCTTGAGGCAATTTTTGTGACTTTTTAAGCTACTCGAATTTTGGACAAGTTTAGTTCTGCAATTTGTATTATTTAGGAACGCGGTGAACGCACCCAAGTTGACACTTGCACTGACACCTTGATGTTACACCCACCATCATGTTTATTATAATAGTCGTGGCAAGATGAGACTTGTTACCTTGACATGACGGTGTCATTTAGTTTGATAGTAGTAGTTATTTTTTTAGTGTATGATTCATTTCTTTTAGCCTCATATCTCGAATATCTGTACGAATAGCATTATAATTACTGCGGACAAAAGATTTATCACAAAATTTTCTACAAATTTGGTTATGTTCATTTTTACTCTGCGACCAATACTTTAGGAGCTACAGGATGTTAAAGTTAAATAAGAGATAAAACATAGACGGTATAAGAAAACGTCGTTTTTTCGTAATTGTTCATCATAAATAAAAAAATAGTTTAGGATAAGCAAGCTAAGCGACCTGCTGATATAATATTAAAAAAAACCGGCCAAGAGCATGTCGGGCAATGCTCAGTGTAGGGTTCCGTAGTTACCCGTCCGTCAAACAAAATAGACTATTTGCAAAAACTCAAAAACTGCTAAACCGATTAGGTTCGCTATATTTTTCCTTGAAAGTCTTTACTAAGTTTTACTTTCAAGATTTTTTTAATATTTTTTGGACCCATGGTTAAAATGCTAGGGGAACTAAAGTGGAAAACACAACTTTTTTTCTTTTTTTATTTCCGAAAATATTAAGTTGATCAAAAATGGTCCTTAAAGACCCTTATTCATTTTAAAAGACCTATCCAAGACACTCCACACTATAGGGTTAAAGCGAAAAAACATTCATCGCAACTTAAGTCTGACAGAGCTCCTGGATACGATGGCATTAAACCTTTACTAATTAAGGAAATAAAAGAGGTAATCCTTGAGCCTTTTGTCTGTCTCTGCAACCTTAGTCTAGAAAAAGGATACTTCCCTGACTGCTGGAAATTAGCTATAGTCTCCCCGATTCACAAATCCGGCCCAAAAGATCTACCCACTAACAACAGACCCATCTCTCTCTTATGCATTTTCTCTAAAATTTTAGAAAAAATTGTAAATATTCGTCTCGTGAACTATTTAGAGAAACACTCACTGTTGTCAGAACATCAGTTTGGTTTCAGACGCGGCAAGTCGACTGAAGATGCCGTTCTTACTCTCACAAACATGATCTCTGGTCATCTAGATGCCGGTAAATGCTGTATAGGGGTATTCCTTGACCTGGCGAAGGCCTTCGACACCGTCTCAATTCCCATTCTTCTCAAGAAATTAGAAGCTCTCGGAATACGAGGCTCTGCACATGACTGGTTTTCCAGCTACCTAACAAATAGACAGCAATCAGTTAAGATTGGGGAATCAACAAGCAGCAGATCTGACATCTACTTCGGCGTCCCACAGGGCAGTATTCTCGGTCCCTCGCTTTTCATTACATACATTAATGACCTTCTTCAAACCTCTATCCCAAACTCTGAATTCATCTGCTATGCTGATGACACCGTAGCTCTTTTTAGTGGTAATACTTGGGAGGAAACATACTTGTCAGCTGAGACAGGACTATCATTAGTATCGAAATGGTTGGATCACAATCTTCTCACTCTGAACATGAACAAAAGCTATCACATCCCATTCTCAAAGACATCAGTCTCCTCTGCTCCACTCACATACCACCTAAAGTTACATTCCTGTGATACAAATAACTTAATCTGCTCATGTGGGTCCATAAGTAGATGCAGCACCGTCAAGTATCTGGGCCTTATCGTTGATGAACACCTTTCTTTAAACAACACTTGACTGGTCTATCCAAAAAAGTTAGAAAAATGATTTATTTAGTGAAACGGCTGCGGGACTGTTCACCTCTAAGTGTCCTTCGCGTTGTCTACCATGCCCTGTGCCAATCTGTTATACAATATTGTATTGCAGTTTGGGGCAGCGCAGGTAAGACGGCACTCCTCGAACTAGAGCGTGCGCAGCGTGCTGTCATCAAAGTCATGCTAAGAAAACCTTTTAGATTTCCTACCGACTTGCTGTATAATGAAACGGGCATCCTCAGAGTCAGACAATTATTTATTTTCAGCGCAGTATGTAGAGTTCATAAAAGTATTACAAATTTACCGATAAGAGACCTCATAATGAGCAGACGTATATACAGAGTCCCGGTACCTGCTGTCCATACATCTCACGCCAAGAGGTCTGCTTCCCATATGCACCCATTTATATATAACTCTGTTTGCAAAATTATCGATCTAAAAACATGTACCTTATCAAATGTTAAATCTAAACTCAAAAAACGGGGCAAGTGCGAGTCGGACTCGCGCACGAAGGGTTCCGTACCATAATGCAAAAAAAAAAAACGAAAAAAAAGCAAAAAAAAAAACGGTCACCCATCCAAGTACTGACCACTCCCGACGTTGCTTAACTTTGGTCAAAAATCACGTTTGTTGTATGGGAGCCCCATTTAAATCTTTATTTTATTCTGTTTTTAGTATTTGTTGTTATAGCGGCAACAGAAATACATCATCTGTGAAAATTTCAACTGTCTAGCTATCACGGTTCGTGAGATACAGCCTGGTGACAGACGGACGGACGGACGGACGGACGGACGGACGGACAGCGAAGTCTTAGTAATAGGGTCCCGTTTTACCCTTTGGGTACGGAACCCTAAAAATGGTTTGTGACCCTATCCTACAATGATACGGAAAATATAATATGTTCTTATGTTTAGGTCTGTCATCTTCTAGTCCTGACTTACTCGCTCTCCTACACCTTTCACTCACACACACCCACACACACACACATACACACACACTCACACGCACGCACACACACACACACACATATACACACCCTAAAAGCATAAGCCTTATCACCCTCTCTCACACATCATTTTAACTAGGTTTAGTTACTGTTACCTACTCTTTTGTAAGCCCCAAGATACAGGCTCAGCCTAGTTTGGGGCTTACCGGACACCTTTGTGCATGTGTATTTTATTATAAATAAAAATTATTCTATTCTATTCTATTCTATTCTTCTATTCTAATGTAGGGCACCCCATTAAAAATATTTTTTCTAGTTTATATTTTACGACTTTGTCAGTGTAACAAATTTAATAACAAAACGAATACACGGGTCTTCATGATCAAAAAATGGATCATGAAGACCCGTATTCGTTTTAAAAGACCTATCTAACGACATCCCACACTATAGGGTGGAAGCAAAAAAAATCATCCCCACTTTAATGTAGGGCAGCCACCATAAAAAAATATTTTTTTCTAGTTTCTATTATTAAATTTGGCATGAATATATAAATGTTTTACACTTACAAAGTCGTAAAATATAAACTAGAAAGAATATTTTTTTAGGGTGACTCCCCTACATTAAGTGGGGATGAATTTTTTTTTTCGCTTTAACCCTATAGTGTAGGGTGTCTTGGATAGGTCTTTTAAAATGAATAAGGGTCATCAAGTCAAGGACCATTTTTGATCAACTTAATATTTTCAGAAATAATCGATCTGAAAGAAAAAAAGTTGGGTTTTCCCCTTTAGTTCCCCTAACTTTTGAACCATGGGTCCAAAAAATATGAAAAAAGTCATAACAACATAGCTTAGTAAAGATTTTCAAGGAAAAATATAGCGAACCTAATCGGTATAGCTGTTTTTGAGTTTTTATGAATAGTCTATTTTGACAGACGGGTAACTACGGAACCCTACACTGAGTATGGCCCGACATACTCTTGGCCGTTTTTTTTTTATATTTTATCAGCAGGTCACTTAGCTTGCTTACTCCAAACTTAAATTTTTATTTATGATGAACAATTACGATAAAACGACGTTTTCTTAAATCGTCTATTTTTTATCCCTAATTTAACTTTAACAGCCTGAAGCTCCTAAAGTATTGATCGTAGAGTAAAAATAAACATAACCAAATTTGTAGGAAATTTTATGATAAAACTTTTGTCCGAAGTAATTATAATGCTATTTGTACATATATTCGAGATAATATATGAGCAAAAATATAAAAAAGGTACCTTCAACCCTCCCTGCACCCTCAGCATACCCCCTACCCTCGGGGACTTTTAGTATGTTTATCTGGACACCACAAGGTATACCTGTACCAATTTTCAAAACTACACGGATTATTTCCGAGGATTTTTCTAATTTGCTTGGATTATTGAAAATCTTAATTTTTTAACTTTCTCATTGACCCCCCAAAAGTAGCCCCCATGCTTAAAATTCATTTAGTCACTAATTTACATATGTGTACCAAATTTCAACTTAATTGGTCCAGTAGTTTCCATGGAAATAGGCTGTGACAGACGGACAGACAGACAGACGCACGAGTGATCCTATACGGTTGAGTTTTTCCTTTTGAGGAAAAATCATATAAGGTTAGTAGATTTTTTGTGAAATATATTAATTTCTTAATTTCTTCTAACAAAATCGATTTACCTACCCATACAATACAATAATATAAAAATGTGACTTGAGCATCAAAAACGTGACTTTTAGGGAAACGAAACGTAACTTATGACTTCAGAGCCCTGGCAACACTGATGGGTGGTTTTACGGTAGGTATTAGAAAAAACAGAAAAACCTTTAGGGAAACTCAAAGATGGTTCAAGCTACCGAGTTGCTCAACCGATGGCCGGGAGTGCAAAATGAGCATATTTTAATACCAGTCGTGACTCCGCGCGGCGGTAACTCAGAATTCTACGATTTGTACTAAGTAAAGGTTAAGTTTTTGATTTATTTGAGAGGCGAATTGTTTCTCGGCAACGTTATGAACAGGTGTTCAACATTGTGCAAAACGTAGTAAATTAACACTGAAAGAAATGTTTGCATAACAGTAACAATTGTAACAAAATATCTTGTTACTACTTAGGTACACGATGGGACTAGGTAAGTATAGGACAAAATCGGTTTTAGGATGTAGAGCAAAATTTTTTAAAATTGCTTAAGTTCAGTTATTTTGTTAAGAATGCCGTATACTAGCAATTCTACCTTTTTGCTGTTTATGTAACTATAAGTATGCGATTGACGTAAAGCTGTACAAATTATTGCATAAGCTTGTTAGTCTTGTTACTATGTATTATAGTCATGCAAAAACAAACAAGAGATGCATACGTCTATTTAAAAGCAAAAAATAAAATCCATCATTCACGAAACGACCCAACTTTTTATTATGTTTGATATTTTGATAAAACAAAACAAACTAGGCTACGATTTTTACGTCAACCCAGTAACAAGCTTGTTTAATAACTATTATTAAGTTATTGTATAATAACTATTACGAAAACATAAATATCTCTGCATTGAACCGGACAAAAGACAATCCGTAAAAAAACAGTAGCGAAACCTGACAGCACGAAATACCGTGTTATCAAATTCAAATTAGCGAGTCTCGACAAGGTTTTCGAATTAAAATATGACGTTTTAATAACCCCACAGTGCTTCAAATCGAATTCTAAATTACTTAAAAAAGGGTCTCAAAATTAAGTGGCAACGCCAAGGGCGTAAGGTTTAACGAGCAGTCAACAATGATGGATTAAAATTAAAACTTTTTGCACACGTAACCTCTGGTAACAGATTATTGCAACGGAAAAACTCGCCGTCAAGTTGGCAGCATGTTATTTACTACAATTTAAAGCTTGGATTATAATAAAAACAACGTAACAAAGGAAGCCGCTATTAAAACTCACTTAGTCCAGGAGGCCGAGCGATGGAAATAATAGTGATCTAATCGTGGTTTTAAACCAGAAATTGTAAAAAGGTGCTTTATGCAGTTTGGTTACAGGTGGCTGGGTTTCCTTCCGTTGTACAAATTTGGACTACAATGTGTTTTTGCTGATAATAAACTACAGTCTTTGTGTTATGGCATCGCTGTGCTACTTCCGTAGGTTATAGAAGAATATTTAAATAACAAAAGGCAGCAGTTTACCACAAGGCAATGTTTTGGGACCACAATTGTTCGTGATATTAAAAGGAGAATAAAGAGGACGGATTAAGGAGAAGTGCTCAACCCGTTTTCTTTAGCTAATTGTTTAATTTTCCCGGCGAGTCGCATCCTTGATAAAGACATCATAACACCAGACGTGAAAGGCAAGGTAAAAGTATGTACAATCACTTAGTTATACCGCGAATGTCTAGAAAGCTGGAACCTGACAATTACCCGTTAGCATAGGCGTAATGTTGTTATTATGCTTTGCCTAATTTCACGAGCTGTTAACTTCAGAAATACGACTTTAATGATGGAATGTATTAAGTAAATAGAGTACAATAAACTTGACGCACTCAGACGCTTTCTAGTGATCTAAAGTTAGTATTAGTGCCAGATGGCAGAAAGTTTGTTTTCGAATTCAACAGCATTACGTAAGAGCGGCAATGTTTTAAATTTAATGAAATACATGCAAATGACTATTAATAACAACAGTAACTAAGGCGGACACATTAGTTCAACCTAAACAATAATAGGAAATAATATTGCTGAAAATTGTGATAATTCAGTGTGCTGAAACCATAATGGCTAGACAACGAAATAAAATGATAATACAGGTTTTTACAGCTTAGGTACTGTTCGGAAAACTAAAAAACTCAGTCATAAACCCACACGAAAGTTTTGCAAACACTTAGTACACCTAGTGCATCTACATCTCTTTTAGACCAAACATGTCTAAGTCAACTAACATTTAGCAATTTCGTGATCTTGGACAAATCCCTGTAAACTTTACTAAGCGATTACATCGCTAAATGCTAAACATTCATTCGCATTAGAGCGTTATTTATCACAAATTGTTCGGAACGCCCAGAGGCATCTGCATTTGCACAATTGCATTGTTTTGGAATTACACTTATTTAAATGTCTTGCGTTATCTAATGATCATTGACATCATGATCGTTGTGTTATGTCTGTAAGTGTTGCGAGTTGCGATATATTTGGTATCCGGCAAGACGGAAACTCGATACTTACATACCTTATTAATCAAGATCCAAACCAGGATTTCCTGCTATATTTCAAATTGGAGTATCTAAGACAGAGAACGACCTATACGAGTAATGTGATTTTAAGAAATGTAAAATCAACACCATTTGAAGATATCTTCCCGATACACGATTCCCGATACATATATGGTGGTTTAAGCATGATTATAATATGTACATATGTATATAAATCTATATGTATATTATGCTCATATCAAACATGCAGATTAGAGGCATCTCTCCATATCCATATAATTCATAATCTCATCTTCTTTTCATTTTTTTGGATAAAAAATGACGCGTAAAAATGCAAATTAATTCACAATTCACGAGCCACTTGGGAATTTGATTGACTGCAACGAAGGAATAAAAGATTTGACATCTGAATTGATAACCACTTGATTAATAATGTCCTGGCATGTTATACAGTTACAAAACGGACGAAAATTAAGTGTATTTCTAAGTATTATACGTCATTTTGTATATTTGGCGCTTCAGTGCGCGGGCGCGTTTTTTTGGGCACTTTTTGGCGCCGATTTGCGCCTTGCTGGGCCTTATCGTAATCTTCAAAATTTAAGTATGAATACGATTTTAGGGTTCTTTCAATGACAGTTTCGGTTGTTACGCATTACGTACCTTAAAACTAGAAGTTTCTTTTTAAAATCATATTAATAAAAATCTTAAATCAGCAAATCCGATTCAACCCGTCAAATTTTCCTTGACGTACATTTCTTCCATGACTTAAAAAGTCATTAAATGTATTATCCATTGATTGATCCTTTAGATTTTAGACTATATAGAAACCGATATTTCAATCCAAATGATTACTGAATTAAAATGATTACGACAAAATTATCACAGAACGTTACTAAACGAGACGGTAACGCACGACTACCCCTGCTTTCCGCTTGTTATAATAACGACATCAACGATAAACTTATTATATAAACATTATTGCACAATGGAAAAGTAGATAAATGATTTAACGCCAAGTGCTGCTTTCTATTGGACATTTATATCAGCTCGTATATCAACGTGAACAACTAGTAAAATATTTTCAAACCTCTAAAAATATTGTATATCGATAGATAACAAATTTTTATCTTAAAATCGAAATAAAGCACCTATATCATACATATATACCTACTTAAAAACGTTATGCTCTTTATTTAATTCTTTTATGGGAACCCGACTGAATGTTTTGTATTTTTTGTAAACCGTATGCATAATGTTTATCTGTCCGTCTGATGTAATACAACGCAAGAACCGAAAATGCGAGGAATTATCATTTACATCCAGCTCTGCGGGTAGCTTCGATATTTCTCAAAATATTTCTGTATTTTTTTTTGACGTTTAATATTTTTGTTAGTTTCCATTCATTTAAGGTTAAAGAGTAGGTAATTGATGTAAAATTCTGTCATTCAACTTTATTTTTGATATTCAATTTGAATTTTGCAAATAATCAATGACAGACTTTAGTTTTAATTCGTAATTTATATATATATTTTTTAATATAATGTATTAAAGCTTTTTATGAATGGAGATGCTGTGTTAGATACATATGCGGTCCAGACACAGTAGGCATGACATGAAATATTATATTTATCATTCCTTCATTACATTAGCATTTTATGACACCTACATACTGTCAATATTACATATCACTACTTCTAAGAAATATTAGTATTACAAATAAGAAATCAGAGACACTGTAAACTCATCAAAATTGTGTCACCTTCAGTTATGGATTGACCACCTTCGACCTCCGATAACTACCATCATCAATACACATCACAAATTAATCATTTCCCTGCAAATTTATCATCAGACGCCATTTTACAAAAGTATAACATACTATATAATATGTTTTTCAATAACCCGTCAACAGATTAATATTAATTACATTGACACATTGCCGCATGTCATTCCGCGTAATTTAACACTTTGACAGTAATTGTCCTCGACGTCACGTAATAAGCTGTCAAAATTTGATAAAAATCTAAATACAGGGTGTCGTGTTAGTGATTGGCAAATACCATATGACATGAAA